>NC_053155.1:211257734-211560859 GCF_016835505.1 Polypterus senegalus
ATAATGCAAAAAATAATGGCAAGGCATGACAAGTATGTGAATTTAATTACCAAGTAACTTGTGCAGTTTCTGCCACACGCACACATTATATATATAATATATATATATATATACACACACACACACACGCACACACACACATACATATTTACATATATATATATATATATATATATATATATCTATACTAATAAAAGGCAAAGCCCTCACTGACTCACTCATCACTAATTCTCCAACTTCCCATGTAGGTAGAAGGCTGAAATTTGGCAGGCTCATTCCTAACAGCTTACTTACAAAAGTTGGGCAGGTTTCATTTCGAAATTCTACGCGTAATGTTCATAACTGGAAGCTATTTTTCTACATATACTGTAATGGAGTTGAGCTGGAATGACGTGGGGGGCGGAGTTTCATGTGACATCATCACGCCTCCCACGTAATCACGTGAACTGACTGTCAACGCAGTACGTAGAAAACCAGGAAGAGCTCCAAAAACCGCTGAAGAAAACATGCATTATATAATTCAGAAGGCAGCGAAACAATAAGAAGCGAGCGAGTGACATATACAACCATATTCATGAGTGCTGCTACTTCGGAAACAAAGCACGGTGTAAACCTAAACTTTAAATTAAGTTCATAGACAGGCTGCCGCTGGCGTTTGGCATGCCCACGGGTAATGCGAGATACAAGTTTAATGAGAGGACGCAGGATATAAACGAGAGTTTTGATCACTTTGTAACTAAGTTAAAATTGCAGGTGAGGGGCTGTGCTTATGCAAATTCCGAGAGACTGTGTTTGTGGGGGATTGACAGTTAAGGCGGGTGGGGGAGTCACGTCATCATCTCCCCTCCCATTCATCTCATTTCGCTCTGAGCTGCGCTCCGCAGCTAACGCAGTGTTACGACTTTGTGACGCTGCCACCAAATACTCATAGAAAAATCCACAAGTTAATACACACGCTGTGTCTAGAGTTTCTCCACACTGAATCCTCCAGGCACTACTTACAAAAGGTTATATTGACAATCGTGTTACTTTTAAAATAGTTCCTTTTCTTAGCACAAGCACAGCTGAGAAGCTTCGATGCATGTGCTCCATAACGCGTAAAAAATCACGCATTTAATCACAAGCAAAGGGGAACGTCTGTCAATGCATGACTTCCTGGTACACTGATTACATTGATCAGCGCTTCCCGATTCATTTTACCCTCGCACCCCCTTGGTTTGAGAAGAAGTATGAAAAAATATGAGGTTAACACAGAAAAACAGATCACCAATTGAAGCTTTATGAATAATCGATTCGCCATCAATAATTGTTTTGGTAAAGCCATACTCAATGTAATCCTCCTTCCATTTTATAATTTTTCCCGCCACTAGCCATGATTAAATGAATGGTAAAAAAGTAAGAGCGAAGCCAGGGTGATTTATTCAGGCAGGCAGACGACAGGTCAATAGCTCGAATTTGGATATAAGTAGCTTCTATTTAGTCGCCAGAAATATCTTTGTTAGGAATGGAAGTTGAATTTAGTCTTTAAATTTCTATGGTAAAGAAAAAGTTATGCAATGATGACTACATTTAACTATATAAAGTCAAAACTTGTATATATAAAGTCAAAACTTGATTATATAAAGTCACTGTCGGAATAAATAAGTCAAAACTTTAATATATAAAGTCAGAATCGGAATATACAAAGTCCGCTCCATACTCCGCTGGGTTGGAGAATTAGTGATGAGTGAGGGCTTTGCCTTTATTAGTATATATATATATATATATATATATATATATATATATATATATATATATATATATATATATATATACACATATACATATATATATATATATATACATATATATATATATATATATATATATATACACACACACACACACACACACACACAGTATATATATATATATATATAATATATATATATATATATATATATATTTAAATGACATGAAAATATCCATTACATCTCCTGTTATCAGCTTCCTCTTCATCCTTTGAGCTCTGCGATCAATTTCCAGTGCAATATTATCTTCAGTCTCCCCTTTTGAAGGTACTGGCCCCACAATCTCATCATTATCACTGCTAGATTCCTAAAAAACATGAACATCTAGTTTTTAATTATGTTACTCTTTACTTTAGTTATTTCATCAAAACACTGCAATTACAATTTTGACAATACATATTTAACTAACAAAAGGGGTACATTATGCATGTCTTTGTCTATCACCCATGTTGCCCTTTAACTAACAAAAGTAATATGTTATTTATAAGATTTTAAGGGGTCTTATTTCTTATATCAATGTCAAAATGAGCTAGTCTGGAGCTGGTTTAATATTTTCAACATAATATAGCAACAGAAATTAAGATCATGCTTCACTTAGCTGTAAAATGGCCCCCTCTATCTGTGGTACATTTCACTAGCGTACTATTAATAATCAAGTTAATATCTGTAAAGATATGACTCTATCTCTTTCTTCTAGCACAAAATTATTCTGTATATAGGGATATAGTGTATGGATACTTCAGAGACATTAATATTCTACTTAACAATAGGTTTTATTATTTATGTATAGGTTATCAATTAATGTTTGACATCAATGAACTTCCAAATTGGACTGTATATCATTGGCATCGTTCTACAATGTAGTAATAATGAGGAACTGAATGACTAAACATGCCAATCACTTTGGACAATAGCAAGTCAGAAGCACTGTATTTCAAAGTGGAAAATATCAAACCAAGATAATGTTAGGAAACATCTAGTTTTACTAATTAGTTTCACATTTGTTACTTAAATTACAGTACCTCTGATAAAGTATACACTAATACGGTTTTTAAAAGTAACATGAAAAAATACAGGTAACATTTTGCCTGTAGGACTGCATAAAGGCAAAATTCAAAACAACATAAAAACAACTATAGAGAAAAAATCATAATAATGCAAGTATCATCTAAACAAGATTATGAGTACAATTCATATTAGCAGTTTTTGATGTACAAGTTATTATTGTTATATATGATGAGAAAGCTGGTTATATAGTAAAATGACTGCCTGAATTATGAAGAAAAGAAAAAAATCCAATTGCCAGAACATTAGACAATATTTGAGAGAAAAGTGAAATCGACAGAGTTTTCCCGGGTTATTATTATTTTTCTTTACCAGTAATTCATTTTCCTTCTACAGTGAAGATCAAATCTACTTTTTAAAGACTGTGTTTCTTCTGTAAAAAGTTAGTTAGTACCAGATTCATTTTTGTAAGGGAGATGGGTGTAGTACTTAATTTAAAAAATAACAGTCAGGCTCATCAGATGAAGAAGTAGGAACATATCGAAAATCACTGTGGTTTAAAGCTACTAAAAAGAAATTCATGGATTCGGTGACTGGAGTTTGCTACAGGAGGCCAAAACCTGATAAGAGTAATAACATATTATTTAATTATTCAAGACAGATCTTCAATAACAACAATGTAGTGATCACGATCACAGCATCGTTGCAAAGTCAAGCGGTGATGCTGTGATTTTTGTGGAGTCAATGGAGGCTCTGATCAGGGCTCTTGAGAGACTGAGCGAGGAGTATGTGACTGGGCTTGCGAGTGTCCCTGATAAAAAACAAAATCCAGGCCTTTGATGAGCTCTTAGGCACAGCCATTAGTAGTTTGTCTCTCTGTAAAGAGACTTTCGACCTTGTCAAGAGGTTTACTTACCTTGGCAGTGATATTCGTGTATCTGGTGACTCTTCCTATGAAGTCAATAGACGGTTTGGGAGAGCATGGGTGGTCGCTCGAAAGGGGAGTGTGGTACTTCCGGTATCTATGCAAAAGGACAAAGGTCCAAGTCTTTAGAGTTCTGGTGCTTCCAGTGTTGCTATATGTTTGCGAGACATTAACATTATCTAGTGACCTGAGACAAAGGCTGGACTCCTTCGGCACTGTGTCACTTTGGAAAATCCTTGGATATTGCTGGTTTGACTTTGTTTCGAATGAGTGGTTGCTTACAGAGTCCTGAATGGGGCACATTACCTGCATTATAACAGAGTGCCAATTACTGCACTATGGCCATGTGGCGTGATTCTCTGAGGGTGATTTGGCTCGTAAGACCCTCACGGTTGAGTTGCTGGACCAGGCCAAGGGAACACCCACTTACCACCTGGCTGCTGCATATAGATGGTAATTTCCATAAGGTGGGACTGGACTGTGTGTATGCCTGAGGGATGGCCATCTAGGATCCCAAGCTGTTTTGTCGTGTGGTGGGTGCGGCAACATACTATACCAGTGCATGCACCACAACCTGACTTGACCTGAGTGATCAAGGAGGATTTTAGATTTCCAAACATGGAATGAGAAGCCTCTCTTAAAAATACAGAATAGGTTCTCATGGCAAATGCCTATTTTCTCACCCAGTTTGTTTAAATAATGAAAGAATGCTAAAACTGAAGTTATTAATATTTTAAGCAGCAGGTAACCAGAACTTGGCTAAATTTGATATTGTCTTTGAAAAAAAATGTACACAAATCTGAGGAAGGCAGATTTTATGGGGATTGGGACATATTCAGAAAATAAGGAATGGAAAGTAAAACCTCTGGCGCTATAAAGGAAAGATGGTGTTACTTCAAAGATATTTTGATCCAAGTTCCAAAACTTTCCAAAAATTGATAAAAAGAAATGATCAATATGGATAAATATGAACATCAATATGATACTCTCTGTTATGTAACCTGTGTTGTCTGGAGTAATAACTGAGAAAAAACTATTACACTGATTTTAATGGTAAACTGGAATCACAAAATTCGGAAAATAATGTGCTTCAATGGAGCCCAAAGCTTGAACAACAACATTAAATATCAAAACACCCATGTGAAAAAATCTTGAATTATTTGTGTCACATAATCTAGCCATCATGTATCCAGTCATAAGCTCTTCTGGAAAATCCTCTTGTGCAAGACAAAGATGCTTTTCTCAAAGAGACTGAATTTTTAAATTGAAGACCTGTTATCTATTCATATTGTTCACTAAGCTACAATTTAAATACTTTGGGATTCTTACATAGCTGTTGGGTAAATTGATGTTTTGCTTGTTGAGGTTCCTTGGATAAGCACAAGTATGAGACATACTTTACACCTGATTCTGTCTTCACTAACTTTCCCTTAACATTTTATCTATTATTGTACACATCTCTCAGAATATTATTTTCTTCTTACTGGGGTTTTGTGACATAAACTTGTTACAATCATCCACAAAAATGTACTTTTAATGGTAACTTAGCCATGCAATTAAAACTTAAGTTCATTTTTTAAAGTTGCTTACTGATTTATTATATCCTGGTGGTAATGCAGGTCCAATGTAATCTTCAAAATCATCCTCTTCTGTTACTTTTTTAAATTCAGGAGGTAGTGCTGGCCCTATAATAGGCCTCATGTGAAGAAAAAAATTCTAATTAGTATTCTGTTAATGGCAACAAAAAAATCCTTGAATAACATGTTCCTTATCTTTGAATTCTGGATGTGAACATTCTTTTCTGTGTCTTCATTATGGATAACTGCAACACTGTTTTTAAAGCAGGTTATTATATATTTTATAGTTAATAAATACTGTAGCTTACAGAAAAGAAATACTTCTGTGCTGCACTTCAGAGTAATCCCTTACTCAATGTAATATTATATATGTTTTACATTTTAATTTAAGTTATAAAACAATAAATAAAGGAACATATATCCTGATTATCCATAACTGTAGTAACCAACCCTGAACGAGACACTAGTTCATTACAAGGTATGCCAATATCAGATTAGGAGTAATTTATTTACCTAACATTCACATTTTGGAAATTTGAGATGAGCTCACATTATTGAGACAAAACCCATGGTCGGACATGGGGAGAATATACAAATATTATACTGACAGTGTCAGGCAGTCAAACCCAGACACTTGAAGAAGTAAGGTAAAAGTGCCAAACCCAATCCTAAAACAGAGGAGCCAAAATCATGTGGTAATAACAAAAATTAGAATCTGATTAAGGTCTCCTATTATATATCATGGGGGAATGAAGCCAAGAAAAAGGAACAAAACAAACTGCATGCACTTGATTGTTACTTCATATGCAGCTAAGAATTTGGTTAGTTTACTGTAGGCAGCTTCAAACTAATGTTGGCTTCATTAAGAAAAAGTTGAAATAATTTGATGTGTCAAACATTAACACACGCTAAATAATAATAGTCTCATATGACAAACATAAGGTAACTTTTATCTATTAATGTATGTTAAATGGATGAGTTCAGTATTTGTCAAGTTATTTCTTTACAATCTTGGTATATATTAGTTTGTCAAATGAAATTGAACTCTAAAGTGAAGTACATTTAGCCAATTTAAAAAAAAAAATAACTATAGCCCACTCTTGCATTTTATAATGGAGCTAAATGTCCCAATGTGATGAAGTCATAAAAACTTACTGAATATGTCAATTTCTCAAGCCAAAAATGTTATTTAGGTGTGTCTTGAGATTAGACACAAAACATTGAATCCATGTTGTTTTAAGAAGCAGAAAACCAAAAAGCACAAAACTGTTGTGAGATTCTGCCATTTAAAAGGAGACCCGTGTGTCTCACTTTGCCAAATTCGTCTTCCTCCATGGTAGTATAGTACCCTCCAGGAACTGAGCATGGATTCACCTTAGAAAGTCATTGTCGTTACTGATATTGAATGTTGATTTGCTGACATGTGTCATTTCTGCAGATAACAAGAAAATGATAACTGAAAAAAGTCATGTGATTGCTTAAAATCTTTCACCACAGGGAAGCTTTTTTCTTTATCTTGCAAAGATATTGCTCGCTGCTGCTGGATTGTTAAAGAATGCCTGTGCTTCAGTGAGAAAGTATATTGAGCAGGCTTAAAGTGGAACATTTCTCTGTTTCAGTGGTTGATTACCTTCTGCAAATGGTTCTAACACCTCATGCTATGACAACAAACGATGACCCCCCCCCTCCCCTGCCATTCTCATTCTTCGATACTTCTAAGCATGTGCTCTAAACTACAATGGGGTCCCCCATACCCGCTCAATTAAGAAATTGCATAACGTTTGAAACACATAGTGAGGTGGACCAAGCAGTCAATGGAAAAAGAGACTACTGGCAATTATTTGTTGACACCTCAAGCATTGAACCTAGCATGTAATCAAGTGACAAGAACTGAACAGTTGTTATATGCATCTATCAAGCTTATTCAGGGCAGGGTTAGGCTGGAGCCTATCTCAGCAATCATCAGATGGATACAAGGTAGGAACAGATCGCGGATAGAGCGCCAGTCCATAACAGGGCGAATAAACCCACACACAAACTATAGATGAAAATTACCAACGCCAGTTCACCTACATTTAATCAGGTGGTAGTTTTGTACAGATGTTTTAACATAGGGAGACAGTGTGATCTTTCCTGTCTTACAGCACCGGGTTCTACATAGAGTCTGCATGTTCTCCCCATGTATTACAGATTTATTGGCATTAATAAATTATATATCATCATCATCAGTAATAGAGAATTTACCAACTCAAAAACACTGTGCTCAGTTCATTTATTACTCCTGAGCAAGTGATTCATCATGCATTTAAATTAAAAAAATAAGCAAATAAATAATGAGGTTATGGCACCCTACCTTTGTAATTTTCTGTGTTTTTTTTTATACTGCTTTTGCAAGGCACACCATAAAAGTGCATTGGCTCTTTCAAAAATCTAAGGCTTTGATTAAAAATGCAATGCAGTATAATGAATTCAGTTGTATTTTTATGTGTATAAAGTACAATCAAACTTGCATCTCGTATGTGTAAAATAAGACAGAACGTAAATGGCAGGGTGAGGGGTAGGGAATATTGGTATTGAGTCAACCCTTGACAGCACTGCATGCAAACAAACAAGAAACAAACGTATCCTTACCTCAAAAAAGTATAGCCAAGAATCTTTGATAAAATAATTATTTCTAGTTTCCTTCCAGTGTGCCTCTGAAACACGGAAGGCATATTTTCTTAAACTGAAGCCTTTGCCACTACAAACTGAATGTATTTGGTAAATTTTAAGGCTTTTTTGCACCTACGAACCCAGGTACCCTTCGTCCCCATTGTAAACTGCAAGAATAGACAAGTTATTTTTTTTTTAATTTATAAAAAATGCTTAACTACAGTGTGGCAAATTAATATATACCTGTATCACGATTGTGAAGAAATAACGTTGACTTGAAAAATACCAAATTTATTCTTTAATTTATTCTTGAAGTTATGACAACAAAGGTTTTTATACCTTTCAGGTGACTCCTGGGTCTTTTGATATCCTGGTGGTAGTGCAGGCCCAAAAAAATCACTTTCATCTTTATCATCCTGCTCAGTGTCTATTTTCTTTACTATGTTGTGTATTCTCCTTTTTTTTCTTTTATACAAGGAATGCAAAATATTAAACATATTTTCAGTTAGAAGCAAGTAAGAAAAACAAACAGTAAGCTCTCAATTAATCAAATAGAAACAATTCATTTTCTAACCTGTTCTTGCAACTGATACTTATAGGCCATTCAAGGCACCTCTTAATTCACATATATGCATTTATCTGCTCTGTTGAGAGCAAGGCCCTCAACCTGCAATTGCTGAGCACTTTGAGTAGTGAAAAAAGTGCTATATAAATATAAAGAATTATTATTATTATTTTTATTATTATATGCGTTTCTCTCTGCATATACACAAGATGCATGAGCAGGTTACAAAATTAATAAAGTAATAGAAAATCTTTAAAAGAATGTGCAAACAGAGCCACATACAGATGCCTAAAAAAAGTAAATACCATATATAATACAAATCCTTCTATTAAAATTATTCTTGCCGTACTTTATTATTTCATCTTATTTAAATAACAGATTATTACGCACTTAACTAAAACTAGAAAACAAAAACATTTTTATTAATATCTCTTAATAACACAGCACCATCATAACTACCATCATTTAAATACAATATTAATAATAGACACTTTTTTTTTTTAACCCTGACTTTGAGCCTTCTTCCTCATCAGAATCCCACATTGCATGATTAGAATATCCTGGTGGTAAAGCAGGACCTGCAGGCTTTCCTCTTTTAAAGTTTCTTTCATCTTCATCAGTATCTTCTGATGACCCCGAACTGTTTTGAACTTTGTACCCTGGGGGAAGAGCTGGTCCAGCAACTATATAAAGAACAAATGTAATTACTACATATTTAACTTAAAAAAGCACTTATTAATATTAGTTCCACGCAGTATCATATACTCTTCCCATTCTACTTTCATCAGGCTATCTTTTCAAAAGAGGGTAGTGTATACTGGCCCACCAACCAGCACTGTTGCCTTGAACATTCAGTGTCATTGGTTTGAATTTCATACCTGGTTGTATTATTGTAGAAAAAAAATTAGAAAAGATAAGCACAAACTTACAATACAGCACAAGGAAAACAAAATAAATAAATAGATGCGTGAACATAATGTAAAATAGAATGTAAATTTTTAGGGGCCAAAGGCTCGACTTTTGGGTTGCTCCCAATAAATTACCAGTAATTTCCAAGGGAAAAAATAATTGCAGAACCATTTGCTAAATAAAAGATTTCTCAGGAAATTAAAAGACTGGTAGAACTTTCCAATATAGTAGAAGGAAAGCAGGATCAAAATACACAACCAAATGACATGCTACTTAAACAGCATGGACAAGGACTGCTCTCCAATGTTTACACTGCTGAAATGTTATACTAATGTTGGCAATCACAGCTTCAACTTTTGTTAAAAGTCAAGTCAGTCAGTCATTGTCCAACCCACTATATCCTAACACAGGGTTACAGGGGTCTGCTGGAGCCAATCCCAGCCAGCACAGTGTGCAAGGGAGGAACAAATACTCGGGCAGGGCACCAGCCCACCACAGGGCACACACACACACACACCAAGCACACACTAGGGACAATTTAGGATCTCCAATGCACCTATCCCAGGTCTCCTTACTGCGAGGCAGCAGCACTACCACTGCACCACCGTGCCGCTCTTCCACCAAGATTTTTTTATAATAGATAGATACAGTCCCGATCAAAAGTTTAAGACCACTTGAAAATGGCAAAAAATCATATTTTGCATGGTTGGATCTTAATAAGGTTCCAAGTAGAGCTTCAACATGCAATTTTAGGACCACACTCCTTTAAAAGGCCAAATCTGTGCAAAGATGTGGATTCATTGTCATTTTCTGTCAGGTAGTCACACATTCTGATGGCAAAGGCAAAAAAACTGTCCCTTTTTGAACGTGGTCGGGTTGTTGAACTGCATAAGCAGGGTCTCTCACAGTGCGCCATCACTGCTGAGATGGGACGCAGTAAGACAGTCATTTGAAATTTCTTAAATGATCCTGAGGGTTATGGAACAAAAAAGTCAAGTGGAAGACTCAAAAAAATTTCACCAGCACTGAGCCGGAGGATCCAATTGGCTGTCCGTCAAGACACTGGACGATCTTTAACCATCAGACAGCATCTGAAACTGAAGGGCTTCAAAAACAAAAAACGTCTTCAAAGACCTTGTCTCCTTGAACGCCACAGAACTGCTCGTTTGGACTTTGCAAGAGAGCACCAAACATGGGACATTCAAAGGTGGAAGAAAGTTTTATTCTCTGATGAGAAAAAATTTAACCTTGATGGTCCTGATGGTTTCCAACGTTACTGGCATGACAAGCAGATCCCACCTGAGATGTTTTCTACGCCACAGTGGAGGGGGCGCCATAATGGTCTGGGGTGCTTTTTCCTTCAGTGGAACAATGGAGTTTCAGGAAGTGCAGGGGCATCAAACGGCCGCTGGCTATGTCCAGATGTTGCAGAGAGCATTCGTCATGACTGAGGGCCCTCGTCTGGGTTTTTCAACAGGACAACGCTACAGTACACAATGCCCGCAGGACAAGGGACTTCTTCCAGGAGAATAACTCACTCTTTTGGCCCATGCTGCTTGTTCCCCTGATCTAAATCCAATTGAGAACCTTTGGGGATGGATGGCAAGGGAAGTTAACAAAAATGGACAACAGTTCCAGACAGTAGATGCCCTTCGTGCGGCTGTCTTTACCACTTAGAGAAATGTTCCCACTCACCTCATGGAAAGGCTTGCATCAAGCATGCTACAACAAATTTTTGAAGTGATCAACAATAACGGTGGAGCTACTCAGTACTGAGTTCATGTTTGGAAGTTTGATTTCTGTTTTGGGAGGGTTTACAGGTTTTTTTGGAGGTGTGGTCCTAAACTTTTGATCAGCTGTAATACAGCCTGTTTCAGTTTAATCGTTGTTTTCATTAAATTGCATGGTCAAAAAATGTTTTGTCTCACTCCCATTTCTTCTTGTTGTATGTTGAAGCTCTACTTGGAACCTTGTTAAGATCCAACCATGCAAAATATGATTTTTTGCCATTTTTCAAGTGGTCTTAAACTTTTGATCGGGACTGTATATACAGCACCCTCCACAATTATTGCCACACCCCTGGTTAAAATGTGTTCTTAAGATTCTAATAAATGATTTTTTTTTTTACAAAAAAATATAGGCTCACAACACTAAAAAAAGAAAAATCCAACCTTTACTTGAAGAGCATTTATTTATTTGGGGGAAAAAAACCCACTTTAAGAAATACATTTTTTACATGAAATCATGTGTGCCACAATTATTGGCACCCCTAACAATTCTTATAAAATAAATGTAATTGAAGCATTTTTGTCATTTCTAGTTTAGTTTTTAAAGTTGATCAGAGTAAATTGGAACTTTTAATTAGTAATTACTGACTCCCTGTGTCCCTGGAGTATAAATATGACGTGACACAGAGTCCTATTTCTCTTAGCCACTCTTCAACATGGGAAAGACAAGAGAACATGCCGTCCAAATAAGGCAGATGTATGTCGACCTTCATAAGTCAGGTAATGGCTACAAGAAAATAGCTACTCGCCTAAACCTGCCTGAATCTACAGTCAGAGGAATAATAAAGAAGAGTACAACAACGGGAACAGTGACAAACAAGGCTGGACGAGGACCCAAGTTTACACATAAGTTCTTCCACTTATGGATGATGGAGGCCACTGTGCTCATTGGGACCTTCAAAGCAGCAGAATTTTTCTGTAACCTTCCCCAGATTTGTGCCTTGAGACAATCCTGTTTCGGAGGTCTACAGACAATTCCTTTGACTTCATGCTTGGTTTGTGCTCTGACATGAACTGTCAACTGTAGGACCTTATATAGACAGGTGTGTGCCTTTCCAAATCGTGTCCAATCAACTGAATTTACCACAGGTGGACTCCAATTAAGCTGCAGAAACATCTCAAGGATGATCAGGGGAAACAGGATGCACCTGAGCTCAATTTTGAGCTTCATGGCAAAGGCTGTGAATACTTATGTACATGTGCTTTCTCACTTTTTTTTTTTTATTTTAATAAATTTGCAAAAACCTCAAGTAAACTGATTTGACCTTCAGAGTGAAGTTGCCAGATCAAACAGTCAACAAGCATATAAAACAACAATCAAGGTAACTTGGGTAAAAGTCATTTTGAAAGGGATATCATTTCTAATGCTTTGTAACTCCATACAGAGAGATAACCTCAGGAGACAGCTACAGGATAAACCTGAACAGTAGTGAATCTTCCCAAGAGTGGCCAGCATGAACTTCAAGGGAGCACTATAAAATCATCCAGAAAGACTTCTAACAAAAAAATAAAAAGGTCTATAGAACTGCGGACTCCCATGGAGAATAGTCAGGCATGAACTAATGCTAACCAAGAACATAAATGTTTATCATTTGACAAATGAAATATCGGTGGGCTGAAGAGTAGCTGGGTCATGAACACAACAATGACTAAAACCATAAAAACAAATCTGTATCAGAAAGGCTGAAAGGAAGCAAAATTAGGTTTTGGACTAATCCCAATAGAAATGCTGTAGCAGGACCTGAAACGAGTAGTTCATACTTAAAAACCTACAAATATTTTTAAGTTAAAGCAGTGCTGCAAAGTACAGTGGGTTAATATTTCTACACTGTAAATGGATGTGAAAGATGGATACTGAATTACAGGAAGCACTTGCGTGCATTTCGGTGACACAACCAATTTTTAAGTATAACAGAACAATTATTTTCACACAAAGTCAAGTTAGATAACCTTGCTCATTTGATAAACAACATATATAAATAAATATTTCTTCAATCAGGTCTAACCTAATATTTAATTGCCATTATATATTAGTGAAATAATATGGTAATTAAAGCTTTTTTTCAGGAAACTTGAGGGACTAAAATGTTAATTGTAGATCAAAACACCATTTGTGAATTGAAATATGATTTGGTGACTTAATAGAATATGATCCATGGTTTGCAAGTCTAGGGATTCTGTTAAGGTTGGCAAATGTAACATTCCCTCAAAGTAAGGGATGCAGAGCCATTACATGTCAAGTTATTAAACCATATATCCATTCATTAATCCCAGGCTCGTTTAGGACTGTGGGGTTCCAGAGCCTAAAATAGTCATGGAACAGCCAAAATGCAACTATAATAAAATGAAAAGTCCCTAGCACTATTAATTCCCTCCCCCATTCTGAATTAGAATTTCAGAAAAATGTGAAAACAGATCACCAAATACAGCTAAATCCAGCAGCTTTGGGGACATAACAGTAACAAAACCTAGTCTTCACACATGCGCACTCAACCAGACTCCATCATAGAGGGGAAATTTAGAATCACCAGAGTGCGTGAAGTGCCTGCCTTTGAGTTGTGGGTGTAAAACTAGAGCACCCAGAAAGCACACCATTCAGATATGTAAAGATCATTCAAATTCAAAACAGACGGTGTGTGGGAGTTTGGAGCTGTTTAGCAATCATTAAGAAATTGTCCCACGATGGAATGTGGTATAAATAAATAAAAAAAAAACTTTCATCCAATCCTGGCAGGGCAAGTGAGACACTGGCTATTTACTGTACAATCTTTAATTGGATGAAAGGTTTAGAAAATTGAAGAGGTTTCCCTTCTTCTACAAAATGGGTTCAAAAACAATTATTCTCACTACAGCACCTGACACAAGAAATTCAAACACTTGTAATACGAAGTATTTTCTGTTTTATCATTAAGTATTTGCTGTGGCAGACTTGCCTACTAGAAATTAACATACTTACCAGTTTAAAGACTGAATTATTTTTCTGAGCAATTTAGTTAATTAGTTTAAAATATGATGCATTAAAATAACCATTCATTTTTGATTACAGTAACAGTGCATCAAATCGTTCGAGATCAAAGCCCACAATTCATTTGTTTACACAAAAAGTACATACTCTGCTAACCATAAAATGCAGTAATCAGATAAAATAATCACCTCCGTCTGATTCTTCCTCTGAACAATCTTCATTTATTTCTTTCTTGTAGTCTGGTGGTAGAGCTGGTCCAATAATATCTTTCGACATATTGCTCAACAATAACAAAGAGTACAGCAGTTTTAAGAGCCGACCAGTAAAAAGTCGTATGAGTTGAATCTAGGACGCACAGCTAGCTTATTATGTGTAAAAACGGTATACACGTCTAGACATATTACGTTAGGAAGAAAAAAAAAATCAGTTAAGTCTAAAAATCTGAATAAAACACTGTTTGGAGCAAAGTGAGACTTTCGTGCGCCATCTATTTCCTCCCACGTGACCACAAACTGTGACGCACTACATTCGCGACAGCACGTGGTTTCTAGGGCATTTCACTGGAGGCATACGGAGAACTAATGGTTCTGCTCCAAAAACAGGACAACGTGATTTAAAATAATTAACTTCTTTCTAATCTGTTTTCAATGAACCAGTCTGAACAGTTTCCACCGCCAGGTTTTGGCTGCCCTTCCGCCACAGCCCCTACATATTGGGGTCCTCCACCTCCACTCCCACCTTGTCCAAGCTGGTATCAACCTGGGTTAGAATCTCAAGCGAACTGGTATGGGTATCCAGTTCCGTACCAGTGGAACCCATGGCCTGCGCAATATAACAACACATTCAACGGATATGAACAGCAACTAACACAAGGTAACGGTTGTACTTTTTTAGCTCTGGGTTATTTAAATGTTTTGTGCATTTTTAATCTTTGTAGAGATAACACAGTTTTGGTTGTCTTAAGTTAGTGCTTTGCTTTTGGGTTAATTAAATATGTTTACAACAAAGATTGTTTTATTCATTGCAGAGTGCAGTGTTAATTAAATTGCTGCCACTGTAATGTGCTTCATGAGCTAGAAGACTGACCATGGACGGGGACTTGCTACTTCTAGACCGTGTTTCCAATTAGCAACTACATTAGTAGAAAGAAAGCAGTCAAAGTTATGACTGTCGGCTCACGAGTATTGGACAGTTGTAAAACTGTAACGTTTTTGTATTGCAAACTTGTTTATGCAAGCCATACCTTGCCATACAATTATTAAGCCTGCTTATTAATGAGCAGAATTGCTGGGTGTTGGAACCAATCCCAGGCATACGCATGGGTATATACATGTATTTATTTGATACTGTTAATCTGTTTTACAATCTGTTGGTCCCCCTTGGGTGGATATATGTTATATACTTGTACTCGGTTTTACAGATTTTTAGTTTGCTTACAGCTTTTCCAAATGTTTGTCAGTGCTTCATTTTTTATTTTTAAGTACTGTATTTGCAGTTTTCATTAATACATATGGACACACACCGATCAGTCACAATATTAAAGCCACAGACAGGTGAAGTGAATAACCTTGATTATCCCATTGCAAAGACGCCTGTCAAGGGGAGGGATACTGTATATTAGGCCGCAAGTGAATAATCAATTATGGAAGGTGATGTGTTGGAAGTAGGAGAAATGGACAAGTATAAGGATCTGGGTGACTTTGACAAAGAACAAATTGTAATGGCTGCATGACTGGGTCAGAACATCTTCAAAACGAGAGGTCATGTTGGGTATTTCCAGTATGCTATGGAGACTATCCTATCTTGTCTGATCCCACAGAAGAACTACTGTAGCACAAATTGCTGGGAAACTTAATGCTGGGTGTGAGACAAAAGTGTCACAACACAGAGTGCATCACAGCTTGCTACGTCAGTGTAACCACAGACTAATTAGAGTGACCATGATGACCCTGTAAGCGCCTAGAGTGGCATGTGAGCATCAGAAGTGGACTTTGATTGCAATAGAAGAAGGTGACCTGGCCTGATGAATCATGTTTTCTTTTAGACCATGTGGGCAGCCATTTGTGTGTCTCTTACCTGAGGAGATGGCCACGGGCTGTACTATGAGAAGAAGGCAAGCCGGAGGCCGTGTGATGCTTTGGACCTTGGGTCCTGGCATTCATGTGGATGTTACATTGACACACATGTATACTGCTGCCCAGTAATAAAATTGAAAGTTGGTAGTGCCATGCCCATTGCTGCTTTAGGTTATTGTAGAGTTACCCTTTGGATGCATGGGTGTTTTGAATTCCAAATAAATGATGTTAGAATTGAATCTAATTTCTTAAAGAATGAATGTTAATGTATATGGGGATGCTCTTAAATAGAAAAAGAAGCTTAGGAGGGATGTTCGTCTGTTGATTGTTTCTCCTTCCTCTATCTGTTCACGTCTTGATTATTGTTTTTCATACTGATAGCAAAATTTGGTTGAAAAAGATCTTTAAGTTTACTTGTGATGTTTACCCCTAAGTATTTAAACTGATCTGCTAAAATAAATTGGAAGGTCTGCTGTCTACTATTGTGTGTAAAAGAGTTCACTGGAAAAAGCACACTTTTATTCAAATTAATTTTGTGTCCTGATTTATTTTTAAATTCTGGAAGTCCATTAAGGACTACTGGTACAGACTTTCGTGGGCCTAATTTATAGTATAATATAGTGCCACATCATCTGCATATAGTGATATTTTCTGTTCAAGTCCCCTTTATCTCTGATGTATTACTTGTTAAGTACCATGTTCTAGTCTGAAGTCGTTTGAAATAATGTTGTAAATGCAAACGAGGCTTCTGGACTGGTATAAAGTAGTTTTTTCCATGCAGGTATATTTGGGTCAAGCCCAAATTTGTGCAGTGTGGTGAATAGGTAGACCAATTCAAACATGTCAAAGTCTTTTTATGTGTCCAAAGATAATATCTCTTGTGTGTTAGATTCAAAAACAAACATGAACAAACAAATGTCAAAGATTAGAAGCTAAGTAGCTTTAATAAATCTAGTTAGGTCTTGTGATATTAAAGAAGGAAGCACTTTCTCAGTCCTTCTAGCTGGAAGTTTGGAGAGTATCTTAACATCATTATTCAGAAGTTCAATTGGACAGTAATTAATGCTTGGTGAAAAGTTTGAGGTAGAGTTTTAATGTCTCTGGCTTCTATAAATGTTGATAATAATAATGGAGCTAATTTGTTTGAAAGTTTTTATAAAATCCATTGGGTAGCTGTTGGGGGGCCTGCTGCATTCCCTCTTTTTGAAGTGTGTTTATAACATCCAGTAATTCTGAAAGTGTCAGAGGATTGTCCAGTTCCTCTGCACTAAAAGTATCTAGCTGTGATATTTGGAATACATCAAAAACACTTTAGATTGAGTCTTTTCTTTAAACTGAATAGAATATAAGGACTTGTAGTACT
Organism: Polypterus senegalus; assembly: GCF_016835505.1. Taxonomy (NCBI): domain Eukaryota; kingdom Metazoa; phylum Chordata; class Cladistia; order Polypteriformes; family Polypteridae; genus Polypterus; species Polypterus senegalus. Next base: position 211,275,348 of record NC_053155.1, read on the forward strand.
CCCTAAATTTGTGGGTTATATTTTATGGTCAATGATTTTATCTCAGTCTGTGTTGGTAATTTCTGTTACTGTGTTGTAAACTTCCTGCTTGTGGATGAGCTAAGACCTTATTTTGCTGTCTCTCCATGTTCATAGTAAGAGTGTTGCGATTTAAAGATGAGCTGCTCTGTTTCTTTTTTGTCAAGAGGTTAAATTTTGATTTCAGAATATTATTAATCATAATATTCATTATATATAATCATTCATAATATTTATTAATATTATGCTGACTTGCTGTACATGATATGTGCTGTGCTGAGAGCATGCTTTATGCGAAAGAAAGATGGACTAGAAGCGATTGACGAGCCACTTGAATAGCACTTCTAACCAATAGGGTGGATGAATGACTAACGACCGGGCAGTGTTCTGGCCAAGAAAAAGACACAATTACACTGAAATTTCCAGGGCAAGATCCAACCTGCGAACGCTGCAATCAAATTCCAGCTTCACTGGGTCACATGTTTTGGGCCTGCACCAAATTAATATCATTCTGGACCAAAATTTTTAAATGCCTTTCAGACAGCCTTGGTGTCACAATCCCTCCTAACCCATTAACAGCTGTGTTTGGTGTACTTCCAGATGGGTTTAAAGTGGAGAAGGACAAACAAATTGTGATTACCTTTACTACACTACTGGCACGCAGACTTATCTTACTCAACTGGAAGAATCCTAACTCTCCCCTTTTAAGTCAGTGGGTAACTGATGTTATATACTATTTGAAATTGGAAAAAATCAAATTCTCACTTAGAGGATCTGTGCAGAAATTTTTCAAAACCTGGCAGGATCTAATCAATAACATTTTAGAATAAGCTTTTAAAGCACTGAGGAAGCAGATTCTCTCCCTATTCCTTTTTCTTTTTCTTCTCCATTCATCTATATTCACTTATTAATTCATCTATTTATTTTCACTAGGTTTAAGTTTTATTCTGCTCCCCATCCTCTTTCTCAGGAATGGTAGTTGATTTGTTTTCTATTCTTGTAAAATTGATCTATTTGTATGTAATGTTGTGTGATTTTTCAATAAAATCAATAAATAAAAAAAAGAAATTTAGAGAAAGCTTGGAAAAGCGCAAGAAAGATGCAAAGGTCAGTAGTTAGCAAACACTGTTTTTCGCTATTGTCTACCAGCACTCGATGTGTACCAGCTCTGATCATGGTTATCTATTGTTCTCTCTCAGCCCATTCCCAAGTAGTGCTGCTGAAAACTGCACTACTATATCATGGTGCTGCAAACTAGAAGGGTAATGAAGTGATTGCTCTATGTTCTTTAGTTGTCTTGCTGTTACAATAGTAACAGATACATGGGGTACTAGCACTTATGTTTACTGCTTTGTGTATATACCTTCACATCTGCAGTATGTAGTGGGGGAGCTACTTACAAATTGATGAAAAACATGAAAAGAAAATTTTCACTTTTCACATTATTTGTATAGATTTCCTGTTTGTAGGGATTTCATGATACTAAAATTTTGGTATTTTGATATCAATACCAGTGAAGTATTACGATGCTTGACATCTTTCGATGCCGCTGCAAAAACAAAATCCCATTTAATGTTTTTTTTTTTATTAAAGTACATCTATTTACTGAAGTGTATAAATATTAAAAGTAAAAACAGCTTCAAAATGTGTAAAGCAAAACAAAAAAGGGGAATTTATGATCTTTATGGAATTTCAGGACTTTATATTAATAGAGCGACTTGTTGTTCAAAGCATCCATTATCCAACCCGCTATATCCTAACTACAGGGTCATGGGGGACTGCTGGAGCCAATCCCAGCCAACACAGGGCGCAAAGCAGGAAACAAACCCCGGGCAGGGAGCCAGCCCACCGCAGTGTTCAAAGCATCAAAACACTAAATACGTTTTATTCTGTTATTCACAAATGGAGCAATTTATATAATCATGGATGTAGAAAAGCCAACTAGTCACTTCGTCTGAATCTTATTAGATGTTTATATGTTACAACTGTTGTTTGTGTTGGTGGTCCCCATAAAGTGTTCAGAATTAAAGTGCTCTTTAATTTAACCAATTTTGGAGCTAGCTCACTTGTAAGAGAAGTGCCGCTTGTCATTCTTTGCATTAATGTTTTGACTACACGTGACCAGCTGATCAAACTAAAGTGTTTGTGCGACTGTTTAACTATACCTGTTGGTTAAATAAATAAATAAAAAAAACTTGGCCATTTTTGTGTTTGAAAATCGTTTTAAAAACATTACTTTGAATTTAAGGAGCTTGCATAGGCCAAACGAGAAGTATGTTCAGAGCATGCCTTGTTGATCATATTCTAAATAGCAATCTTTGCTTTGTAACTGTTATATATGGTTGAAATTTTGCAGGTCATGATTACTTCAGTCAAAACCAAGATGTACCACAGTTCCCTACCTGTCATTCATGGCCCAATCAAAATGGTTTTAAAAAAAAGGTAAAGCATTTCTCTTGTCATACCAGTTTATTTGAGCATTATAACTGTATATTAAAGTTGATATAGAACAGTAGGAACCCTGTTTTTACCCAATCAATGTAAATTTATTGCACTCGTCAAGTTATGCTATTTAGCTGCAGCAGTCAAATTATTAAATATTCATTGTGAAAACTGGCTAATACTTAATTTCAACAGAAGGTTTGGTGAGGTAGTATATTTTTCAGTGTAAGTCCTGTGGAGTTATAGACTAGATGATATTTTATTTTCCATGTCCAAAACATTTTTGTCGAGTGAGTTTTATTTCTTAAAATAACTAGTCAGGGAGAATTGTTCTATTACAGGTGTACACAAAATAATTAGTCTGATAAATAGTCATTTAAGTTATTGTATATCTTACCAAAATGTCTTTTTCAGTCTTAAACCTACACCAACCATTGGTTTTTCTGAAGATACAAACCAAACAGTACATAAGGTTTATATTCTTTACTACATTGTCTTTTTAGTATACAAGTACAGAACTATTGCTAAAAGTAAAAGGGAAACAATTATGTTAATGGCACACTGGCAAATAAATGACCTAATCAGTGTTTGAAAGTTAGATTTTTGGCGAAACTTGTAGTAGTCAATTTTTTGTGTTTTTAAAGTTCAACACCTTTAACAAAAATCTTAACCAATAATACATACATGAAAGTCAAATGTCATTTTGATTTAAACTGTATTATTTGAGGGCTCTTGGTTGGCTCAGTATGAGTAAGCACTTGTGCTTGCAACATGATGGACTTTACTACCAATCCAGGTTTAGTTTCTGCCTAAAAGTAGCCAGGAAATGCTTCAGCTTCCCATAATCCTAAAATTCGACTGTAGCAAATTTAATGATGATACGGACAAAACATGATTAATTCACGTTGTGATTTTATTGCTGGCAAATCAATGTGTGATTTGTCTGAAATAGTCAAAAGTGATATAGTAATTTAAGTACTCATGGGCTGGATGATAAAGAAATATGGTTGGTTGATGCTAAATTTACAATTAGAATTTTTGCATTTCTGAGCAGTTTAGTATACTGTTTTCAGCCTCCTTTATGACAATTTCTAAAGGGTTTTGATTTAACAATAAAGATTGTGTCTGTAGGTAGTGCATTATATATTTATTTATTTTTGTTACAGCCTTTATATAAGCAAAACACCAACTGTGAAAGATGTTGCTTGTTGATAATGTGTGTCAGATCTGGTATATTACATTACATTATTAAAAAAAAAAAACAAACTAAAAGGAAATATAAAAATAAGTTGTAAAAATACTCCATCATTCTTTTCAGTTCATGTTATTTTCTTAGTTTATGTTATTGTTTTAATATAATAATACTGTATTTGAGCTAAAATGTTAGGAATTGTTCTTTGCGTTGAAATGGTAGATGCATGGATCAGTTTGAATGAAACTAGACAACTGAAGATTTGTAGATGACCAAGGTACTGTTTCATGGTGTTTCAGCTTCAGTCAGGGGGACAGTCACATTGAGTTAAAATTATGTTAAGAGGGATGGAACCTGTTGTCACAATTTTATATTTTTCATTGTCATTTGATGCTTGAGAAACATATTACCATGGGGGGAAAAAAAACTTCAATTGTCACAGAGTTTTTTTTTTATAATTTTATTACAGAAAAAGAAAAAAGAACCAATATTTTCATTTTTCTGTGACTCTTGTGATCGAGGATTCAAAGCCCAAGAAATGTATGATGAGCATGTTTCCCAGCATGTAAAGGTTGGTAGTATGCATTTTTTTTTCTGGTAACATGCTTATATGCTTCACATTAGAGAGAGGCATTAAGAGTATATCCTGAGTTTCTGAATCTGAGACAAGTTCATATACAGAGTGTTCATTAAATTGTCTAATTTCCTGCGTGTGTTATTCAGTCTTTGAGATTATAAAGAAACATTGTGTCTTTAGGCTGAATACGTCTACAGAATGCTACATATAAGAGAGTGCAGTTAAGATATTGGACAATAGGCAAGATGGGTAGTTTAATTGACTTATACGGGGTCTTTGAGTAAGTCTTATATAGGATTTGCGTATGACATGTTGTCTTGGCATACTTTCTCGACAAACTGGTAAAACTGATTTTCTTCCTTTTTTAATAGTAAGAAAAATTATCTCATAGTAGTTTATCTTAGTAGTTTAATATATCCTGATAGTTTTATGTAAAACATGACAGCTATCATTTACATTTTATTTGTCCCTCAAGTTCCTTTGCTTCTATAATTTTTTAAAATAAAATTTTGCTACTGTAATTAATATATGGAGAAGATAAAAAAAACTAGAAAAATATGGAATCATTTGGGGGGAAATGCCCTGAGGACTGCAGAGAAACAGAATAAAATATTCTTTTATTAATTGTTTATTCAGAATTTACCAGCATGATTCTACTGCTCCTGTTTTGTGTACCAAGCTGCAAACAAACCTAACCTGTCTTCCATTTTCAGTTTTAAAAGTTTCTTGGCCAGTGTATTAAAGCTATAGCTGTCCTTTTTTGTTTTACCCATGGGGTTTTTTTTTTTTTTGTTTTTTTTTAATCACAATGTTATCTTTAATTGCAATTGTTTTTCATTAAGATTATTCTTTTGGCAAATTTTATCTTCAATCTCTTGCTTGGCTGATATGCCTGGTCTAGGGTCCCTAAATTAGTGACTGCCACTGCACTATGAGCTATTTAATTGAGTGTTAAGGTAAATACTGTAGATACTTTACATCTCTGCCTTGAAAGTAGACAGTAGTGATGTAAGAGTAACTTCGATCTATAGATTCAGTAAATCAGAGTATGATATATAAAATGAAATAATGTAAAAAATTTATTTTAATAACTATTAATAAAGTGAATAACCTTTTTTCAGTGTATGATTGATGGATGTAGTTATACTGCACATGAGAAGCTTGTCCATATTCACTGGAAAAATGTAAGTATATAATTTGCTTTGAATGATATTTTGTGACAGTAGTCCTTGTTACACACCTCCACACCAAGGTTATTATAGTTTTGCCTTTTTATATTAGTTTTTATTTCTATATTTTTTTCTGACCTTACTTGGAAATTCTATTTAGTTTTAGTGTTCCTTCATTATGTATATTTTTAGTTTTAATTTAGTTTTTATTTTACAAAGATATTTCTATTTTATTTTTATATATATATATTAGTTTCATTTTTAGTTTTAGTAATTATGGTATGGTTAAAGAGCTACTATGGAGTTTAGTTGTAGTGTCACAATGACACTACTGTACTGTACACTTAATGGGTTTGGGTATAATATGAGTTTAATGTTAGTGGAAGCTTACTACACTACTTGATACAGTTTACTATTTGGTTTTGTTTTTGTCTGATCAAAACAAGCATAATTAAAACCAGGTACTGAATATGAACAATTTTACACAATTTTATTATTTTTCAAATGTTTTCTATGTCATTTGTGCTGAACAGATCTGTGCTGACTGTTTGCTCTATTTTTCTTTTCCTTTTATTGCCCAGAATGGACCAATTTGTAATGAAATTTAGGTGAATGTTAAGATGTGAGAGTTTTTTTTTTTTTACTCTAAATGTCTACAGCACACAACATATCCTGTTCCACGGACAATGTGCTATAATGACTGAAAATATATCAAAAATCAGAAAACAGAATCTACTGTGTTCTGACAGGTGTGATCGTGAAAATCACAGGGGCTTAGGAAGAACAGGGGTCTTATGCTTGAATCAATGTGCAGACCCCACCTAGCCGTATTGAGGGAAACAGAAAAACAAGCATGTAGTGTGAAGGTTAGTGTCAGTGAGACATGAATAGCCCATGCATAAGATCAGTAAACCTTTAATGAGCAGAGTAAGAGCAGTTAAGTGTATGGACAGGCACAAAATGACAGAAACAGCATCTGAGATTAAGAACAATATATACATTATCTAAACCTGTTTAGCCAGAGCAGGATCACAGGAAACCTGGAGCTTACCCAAGCAGGTTTGGATGCAAGGCAGGAAAAATCCCTGATATGGCTGATGTTAAGAACAAAAAGAATATGATGATTTCAACTATCTATTTTGAGAGAGAAAACATTGAAAAAATGGGGACAGATATTTTAAAACATAATTCTGCTACTGGATTATTTTCACAATATCAGGTATTTTGAGCTGTGAATATTAACTAAAAAAGAAATTTATAAATATAGCACAAGTACAAAAACACATTAGTATCTTTAGCTTTTCACCACTTGGCAGACTCTCTTCCCCCACCTACCTGTAGTTCAGTAGAGACATTGTCAGCTCGGGAATTTTATAAGGATTGTATCACTTTGTTGTTAAATGACGTTTTTGAAGCAGAAGTGATTGGTCAATAAGAATATACTGATCTTGTATGATGACCTTGTCGTTCTCTTGATCAGTGCTGTTTTATTTTCAAAAAATGGCAGTGGTCTCCCCTAGACTTTCTTGTGTACTCGGATATAGGGATGGATATTTGAGGAGTAAACCGCAAGACAGTGATTATATTATGTACATTAAAGAACCATCAACAGCAAATCAAATTAATAATATGTTGAACAATTATTATAAAAGTAAACTTGAATAAATTGGACTCTGCATGAATAACAAAAATCGAGTATGTTTTCAGGTAAAGTACCATTTCCGTGATTTGGCCCAAAAGTTAATACAGTTCTACAGTTTTGGTATAACAACCACAAGCCAAATTTCATCTATCTATCTAGTTGTGTTTTTGAGTTATCCTGTTTATATACACACACACAGACAGATACACATACATAATTCAAAAAACGGTATTTTTGGACTCGGGGGAGTTCTAAAACGTCAAGATACATCAAAATCTCGAGGTCTTTTTTTTTTCCATGATTACTATACTTTCTCTGTACTTTGTATACTTTGTGCGAAGTGGCAGGTGAATTGCTGTCAACAAAAAGCAGGCAGCCACCTGAGAAATAAACTGAAACATTACTCACTCGATTTTTCTGTCCATATGGTAAAGTTATTGTTGACTTCTCTGTCTCTCGTATACACACTCACACACTCAAATGCTAATTTCCACTCCTGCAATTCCACAGTCATAGATTGTGCTCTGTTATGAACACTCTACACTTCCAGAACAACAAGATCCAGCCCCTGCTGACCTAAAACCATGTGTTCTAAATAAAAAGGTAGTATGCCCTCCTAGCAGACTTCCATGGCCTCATCCTTTTCTCCCTTAGAGAGTCGGCATCCCTAAAATTGACTGTGTCACCTGTTTTAGTGTACCATATTATGTTTCCTCCCAGGCTGCATCTTACTCTGTCATTTCTTGCTTGCTTTCTCTCACATACTTGGGTACTTGCACATTACCTTTTACTGAATGTTCATAACAATTTCAAGACTTGCTACATTTTCTCCGGAATCACCATAATGAATTTGAATCCTTTTTCTCTTTATGTTCATGCTGTGTTCTGTCTCTGTCTTGTATTAATCATTCCTGCTTAGCAATCCATTGATCATGGGGAAGTGCATCACATTGCAAAAGGGTATCGGCAAAGAACCTATGATCATTTGATGTAAAGCAGGAGGCATTGTTAATCTAGACATTTATGTTAACCCTTACATTTTTTATTATACTGTGTTATCTGCACATAACTTAAAAAAAAAAAAAAATTTAAATGTACAATGTTTAGGATTTATCTGACTTCAACTGCTGTGGCTATGTTCTAGAGATCAGACAAATGGTTAGCACCAAGAATAACATGAAGTCATATGTTGCATTAAATTACATATTTGTGAGCAAATACTTGTACACATTTTTTCTCTTCTGTTGTTTTTATCTTCACATTTTATTTATCCAACAATTTATGTCCTTTCAATGCATCTTTCACAAGTAATTAGCATAATAATAATTGCAAAACCAATGTGATAGTTGTATGAGATGGAAAGTAGATAAAGTATGTGTAGTTAATATGGAAGAATCTCGTAATAGTTGTAGAAACACATAAGGTTTTTGGCAGTTGAGTATACACAGCAGTTATACTAGTAATTTGCTATGTTAACTAAATTAAGCAGCTGGGTCCTCATAATGTAAAAAGAGTTTGAATCAGCATTTGTCCAAAAATCATTTCTAGGCATTTTGATAGGCTGATGCTTTACATTTCAAAAATTCTTTCACTATTCTAGTTCTTCCATCTAGTGGTCAAAGTTGGAACTACTAGGTGGCTATGTATGGGTTTGTCTTCAATATACAGTATATATAGTTTTACCTGTGGATAATTAATGATCCATCCATTTATTACAGATGTCCTGTAAATCCTGAGTTGTTACAATTTTGGAAAGAAAAGAGAATACAACAGGGCACACCTTGGACAGAACGTGAACCACATTAAAAAAAAAAAATCACAATGTAGTCAATAAATGCTCAGTGAAGCCATTTAGTCTCCTTAAAGTCTAAAATGGGATTATAGTTGCTGAGGAGGAAGGGGTGTGTACAAGGTGTTGGAACTGAAAGTGAGGTCACTGGTAAGGAATGTTCTGGAAGTGAAGGTGGAGTTAGGCAGGCTTCTGTTCTGAGGGTCTGCAGAGGAGAGAGAAAAGGTGTTAGTGCATCCCATTTACTCTTGTTCCGGCATACCACATTTATCCAAGCCCATTGACTGCCTCCCATGTGGTTCTGTGTGGCAGTGGCTGAATTTGCAAGATAGATGAATGTTTGCTTTAGATCAAACACACCTAACTTATTGAGTTATTGCATCATATCCTATATAATTATTACTTGTTAAATGTGCACTCTTAAAGGTAGTTTTCAAATATGTTAAATGTTGTCTTACGGAATTTATTTTGATCTTTACATCTCATCAAATCATTTTTATAATTTTTTATCATTATGTTTCTGTTTATGACAGATGCACCGCCCAGGAGCTAAAAGAATTAAATTGGACACCCCTGAGGAAATTTTAAAATGGCGAGAAGAACGAAAAAAGTAAGTGAGATATACATGAAAATCTAGACACATTTCTTACTGTGTATACCCCATATAACATATATTTAAAAGCTAAACAAAAGGTATTAAGTGAGTACTGATGTATCATTTTAAGTATACGTTTTATGCAAATGTTAAGTACACACACTGTGATTTGAAGCCCATTGAAATACTACATCATCTGGGATGACAGTTGCATTGAAATATACTTTTGTATAATCAATTTTGCTTCTTTTTGTATATCTAGCATTGTTTGATTATTTCATATTTACTGTCAACATTAAAATGTTTCAATAAAAGCCCCTAACCCATTTACTTAACAGATTACAAAATAGTATTTGATTTATTACTTTCTTTTAATCTAGTCATTCTTTTTCTAAACCCATTTTTTCCATCCTACAACCATAGGATATAGGAGCCTATATCAGAATAAACAAGCCCTTAATGGGACACTTTCTTTAACGAGGAAAACTGAAACACACAACCTCACACACTTGTGCTTGTGTTTTCTGCTTTCTTCATACTGCAAACATATCTTGCGCCTCCTCACATTAATGTAATAGTTTATTGAAGAAATCCGCTCTTTGTCTTTTTTATTCCATTTGCTTAAGACATCATCTGGTTTTGATGGTTATGATTAATTGTCTTAGTTTTCATTGTCCAGTGCTTTGCTAAGCATGGAGGTCCAAATATTTGTCCAAGTAGCATATTCTGTTTTTTTACCCCACCCCGAGATAGTATTTTGCTTCTTGAGCATGCAAGTTTGTAGACAAATACAGATTAAAAAAAGTTATTTAAGCAAAATTTGTAGTCACTTTTTCGTCATTGTGATTTTGAGTTTAAATGTTTGCAGTCTTATACAAATAAAAAAGATTTGCAGTGCATGTATATTGAATAATTTTTTGTGTTTAATAGCAACTATAATTTTTTGTATTTGTTTAATGCAAGGTAGGTGAATCTAAATGCTAATCATCATATTTTTAAACTTTATAATGTGAAATTTTTGAAGTGTTAATGATAATATTCACTGATTGAATGTCCTCTAAGTTACCATTTTGATTCATTATCTCATTATAACAGTTAAAAATACATATCTGTTCTAGTATTTTAGTATAAATAATTTATTTTATGTTTTTAAAGAAATTATCCAACTTTAGCTAATATCAACCAAAAGAAGATGCTGATGAATGAAAAATTGGAAAGAGGAGACGTCTTGGAAACACCACAGTTTGGGTATCTTATTTTTGTTTTGTATAGTCTTTTAATTCCTATTGAAAATAGCTTTCAGTATGGTAACATTTTAATTGGGTGATATCGTAATTAAAATAACTAGATGAAGATTGCACGGTAAAACTGTATTTTGTCTTCTGCCAGTATAATTTGTTTTTTTTCCTTTTCAATATTAAAGTGACATTTAAAAGGAAATATTAAAAGTGTATTGAGTGTTCTTTTCGATTTGAAGTTTGCAATAATACTAAACAATGAGACAAAGTACAGGGTGTCCCAAAAAGAATATCAGAGTTTTAAAGACCTATAGCTTGGCGCCCATTCATCGGAGACTGCAGAGCAACCTAGTGGCATCTTGAAGAATTAATCTAGTTTCATTTCGTATATATAAAAAAAGAATATCGGAGTTTCAAAGAACTATATTTATTGAATTATACAAGCATAAACAAAATCTGTTATATTCACGTGTTTCCCACATTGTCTATAAATGTTCTATGTGCCCCCCACGAGTGACTGTAACAATGTTGACGCGGTATTCAAATTCCTGCTGAACTCTCTCTAACATATTGGGATTGATGCTTTGAATGGCAGCATTTATCTTCAACTTCATTTCGTCCAAAGTTGTAGGCATTGGTGGTTGGAACACTAATCCTTTGACGTATCCCCAAAGGAAAAAGACACATGGGGTGATATCTGGAGGCCAAAGGTGGAGTGACAAATCTTGATTCCCAGATCTTCCTATCCAACGTTGGGGATAGGTCTCATTTAGGAAATGCCGCACTGGAAGAGACCAGTGAGGTGGTGCCCCATCCTGTTGAAAAATGAAACTGGCTGGTTCTTGATCTTCCAATTGACGAAACAGCCAATGTTGCAGCATTTGCAGGTACACAGCTCGTTACTGTGGTTCCTTCAAAAAAGTAAGACCGTAAACGTTTCGTGCAAAAAATGTTGGTCTTGGGGGAGTCTCGTTCATGTTCAAAACTGCATTAGGGTTTTCTTCACCCCAAGTTCGTACATTATGACAATTTACCTTCCCACTAATGTGAATTGTAGCTTCATCACTGAAGATAATCAAGGAACAAAAATCTTCATTGGTCTCCAAATTTTGCTGGATGAAAGTTGAAAACTCAACTCGACGCGTCTTATCACCTTGTCTAAAGGCCTGAACCAACTGCAGACAATATGGTTTCATAACCAACCGGCGTCTGAGAATTCTCCATACACTTGACTTTGGTATCTGTAACTTATGACTTGCTTGTCAAACTGATTTTGATGGGCTCCGAGTGAACGCACTTTGCACTCGGGTGACATTCTCAGCAGAGGAGGAAGTGTTAGGTCGCCCGGTGTTTTTACCTTTGCAGATACACCCAGTATCCCGAAATTGCCGGTACCATCGACGGTTGTTATTTTCATTTGGAGGGTCAGTCCCATATTTTTGACAAAATGTCCGCTGTACAGTAACAACCAATTGAGTTCTGGCGAATTTGCAAACGCAAAAAGCTTTTTGTTGTGGCATAGCCATAATTGCGAACGTAACTAATTGAAACAATACACTGTTAGCTTTTAAATAAGCACTAGCACCATCTACCAGCAATGGAATTAAACTAGATTAATTTCTCAAGACACCACTAGGTTGCTCTGCAGTCTCCGAAAAATGGGCGCCAAGCTACAGCTCTTTAAAACTCCTATTATTCGTTTTTTATTCATATTTTCTTGTGTAAACATGACTAAATAAAGAAACCTCGAATATATGGATGTGTTCTTATTGAACAGTCCCTAGTCCAATGAAAATAAGTTATGTGTTCTTTTTGATAGGTCAGGAGACTTTTTTTCTGAACAGAAAGCAGGTGAAATTTACTGAAGAGTGAACTGAAGTATTTTGAATTAAAACTTTGATTTATAGGGTGATCATAGACAAAACCCAAGTTATAATTTAAGATGAAGATGAATAAAGCTTTCTAAAGGGAAAGGCCATTACAAGATTTTTTTGCCCACAAAAGCCTTCATATTTTGTGTGCTACAATTCTGTTTTTAAAGTTGTAGTTAAATATGTTAGGTAAATGAAGAAGTAAAGGCAATTTGAAAATTATTCAGTGAACACAACACGTTTCCGATGGCTACCGAGTAGTTTTGAATGTTCACAGCGCAACGCTTTCCTGTTAGTCTCATTGAAGGCAAGGTTAAATGAACTTGGACATATACGAGTAAGTCTCAAATGTGTTTCTGATAGGTTCTCCTAGGCTGTTAACGTCTTAAAGAAAAGTGTAATGCATAAATTTAGATGCTTCCTCTGTAGTGTTTAAACTCCTACTCAAAAATTAATTTACTATCTTGGCAACAGATGACCCCATGCTGATATTGCTGTTGGCACAGATGACTTGAGCAATGCTCTATAAATGGAGGGTGAGTGGTCCTAAATACTGAACCTACCCTTACATCAAGCGCAACACAACAGTCAAGTTTATCAATATTAAACATCTGAATATATGTATATCTGGAACCAAAAATATGAAAATAAAGTAGTTCTTAATTCAAGCAGCTGTTTAGGTAATGGATAAGTAGAAGCTGATAGAATGAAGAAATGACTGCCATTTGAATCCAGTCCAAGTGTGTTTTGAGAAATGAAGACAGGGTTATTTTTTAAATCATTTTACCCATTTATTTAATAAACATATCACAGAATAAAACTGACATTATAAACCAGAGAGATGGAGAAAGCCATGCAACTCAACACAACAAGCCAGTTTGTGCACATGAAATGTGAGACTCTGTGCTAATGGTTAAATACACAAACTTAAAAATTTGAATGAAAAGAAGCTCATTGGGAGCTAAAAGATAATAAGAAACTGACTGAAGTGGAAGCCTGACAGGACTGTTTTCTTCTTTAATTGATTTTGCTGTCTCCAAGGCTTGCATTTTCCACAGTCCACACTTTTTTATTTTTTTATTACCTTTTAACTTTAAGCAGTATCAATTTTCTGTACTGAATACTGATTTAAATCATTGTAACATACAAAAACTATTATGGATTTTTTTTTTTTTTGCATTTATCTCTATGTCATATTTTTTGTTTATTTTAAAAAGATGACTTTTCTAATCAAATTTGTTTATAATTACTTTTACATTTTTGGAATTCATCTTGGTAAGCATACAGTTTAAAAGGGCATTTTACATTTTCATTCAAAAATAATAAAAAAAAAAAAGTTTAAACAAATATTTTCCCTGGGTTTTCTTTCAGGGGTGTATTACTTTCCTTACATATTCCAGAGCATGCATTTTATGTTATTAGGTAACTCTTAATTGGGCAGTATGTGAATATGGGTTGGGTATATGCATCAGTGTACTTTGCGATGGACTGTGTCTGGTCCAGGATTGGATCTTGACATATACTCACTGCAGCTAGGATAGGCTGCAACTCCCAAACAGTCTTGAACTGGATAAGCTGGTTAAAAAATGGATGGTGGATGGTTGTCTGGATAAAATATAGTATTAGTTGCACAATTCCCTGTTCCTACACCTGCTCTTATAAAGCTGATAGAGCATTTTTGTGCCTGTGAAATGCACTGGTGCCCTGTGATTAGCCAAAATCATTTTGCTTTTGTTCATTTATCTTTTATTTATTGTAGTGTAAACAAATGATGAAAACGCAAATGTAAAGCAAAAACTACCTGTGACACTTTAAAAAGTTTTAGTTGGTGCAGCCTACCTCTTGGTTGCAATTCTGCTGCTTTCTGTCGTACAGGATCTATAGCTTATGCACTCCAAGACATTTTGTTGTGATTTAAAAATAATTTGGGCTTTATAGGGATTGTCATTTTCTGTCACCTACCACCTTGCTAAATTTATTTTGGTGCCAGCCCTTGTTTGCAGTTATTTTACATATTGTAATTTTCACCACCACCAGTAGATTGTGCACAGATGTGAAAAGACTCCTGTTAGCCGCATATTTGGTTTCTGAAATAACAATTAAAGATAAATATATAACTATTAATATTAATAAATATTAATATTTACTATTAATATTAACAAATTTAAAAATTCTGATGCTTTTCGCAGTTTAAGATAAGGTTTTCAAATTACATAGTGTCTTAAACTGAGTGTAGGCTGGCAACTCAGTTCTGTAATTACACCTCTTAGTGGTCTAGTATATAGATCTGTATAAAATCATTGAATTATTAGACAAATGCTAGCCATGAAGTCTTTCAGTCTGATTTGTAACTATATATACTGGTAATTCCTTTGAATCTTGATACAGTTGTTCTTTTTAATATACTCTTGAATTTACAAAATTTATTTGTATGGATCTGAAATAGCATAAGTTAATATAAACAGTTGATGTGTGAGGTTGTTAGGGGCCATTGTAATATTCTGCAAAATACAACATTGCCCTATAGGGCTAGAGTTTGATATATACAGTTTCATTTCCTTAAATAGGTTGATCACACCTTTATGTAATTTGCTGTGCATTAAGTTTTTGAAAATCCATAAAGATTATGCAGCTTATGGAAGCCTTGCATTATACAATAATCTTACATTGCACTTGTGTGTATATTAAAAGATTTATTAATGTAACTTTTTTTATGCTCCTTCTAATAATCATCCCTTAAGCGGAAACTGATTTTTGTTTGATGTCCAGATGTTGTTGCTGATTTTGACTACTCCTGTATATGCTGTTTTACCAATATAAAATATTTTACTAAAATTTAAATCATAATTCCCATACATTAAGATATATATTAGTATTAAAAATAGTTGTACATTCCTCTGAGGGACATGTTTTCCAATTTTTTTTTTTTATTATTTTTTTTTTTTTACAGAAAAATGAAGAAAACAAGAAAATGGAAAACATCAAGCGACTGGCATGGAAATCACAAAGGCTTTGGTAGATTTAGGAAATGGGAAATGTCAAAGAATCAACTGAGTAATTGTAATGATTCTCAAACAACAGCAAGTCAGGAGGATATGGCACAGGCAAACACTGCAAAGGACACTGACCCTCTTGGGATGTTTGCCAGTAGTGAGCCCGGTAAGAATGAATGTTAAAGTGTTCTCTAATATGAGCTTCAGTACATTTACATTGAGAAAGAGAAATGAGCTTAGTATGATGTTTCAGTGAGCTTGTTTACTTAAAAGAAGACATTCTAAATTATGTTTATGCTGTCCATTGTAAAGAAAAATGGCAATTTTGCAAGGGGATTTTTTTAATAAAGTATTTTTGCACTGTGGAAGGTAGGTGTAATTCATATGCCAAGTTTCATCAAAATCAAAACTGGTGATGCAAAATGTTTTTTTTTTCAATTAAAACTGAATAACCCAATAGCTACATTAATGTTTTCATTAAGATAACAATTATTGTCTGAGTTCTAATCAAAATGGATTTAATTATATTCAAAGATACTGCTTTCTGTTGAACATTGCTTGAAGATTTGATTATGTCAAACCCACAAATCCAGAGTTGGTAATGTCAAACGTAAACACGATCTGATAGTAAACTGTACATAAAATGTAGATTAAATCCTCATAAGGCCTATAAGACAGCAAAAAAGAAATATGACAGACTACAAAGAGTGCCTAGGGCACCGATTAACAACATGGTATGGTGGACCTAAAAAAAAATACCACCAACTATGAAGAAAGGTTCTATGTAAACTGTGCCATGTACTAGATGGGCAAGCCACATCAAAAACTTTTGTTTCATTTTTTTTTTTTTTCTTTTGTGTTACAACATTGCCCTTTGTAATCTAAACATGACTCGAAGGTTATGAATCTTTCTTGGTAACATTTCTGATTTTTTTTTTTTTGAGAAGCAGAATATTACAATAGCATACTACTAAATCAAACAAATAATAGTACAACAATTTTACTTTAAAATCAGTCACGATAAAACAAAAATAGAAATATAGAGGGAATAAATAAGATTATTTAACTTATTTGAAATTATGTCCAAGATAGGAGTTGGTTTAAGCAACCAAGAATAATGCTTACAACTCACATTGATGATTGGACAATGGGTCCTTATTAGTAGCCGTTTTGAAAATTATACTTGTAAAGCTCACATTATTTCTGTTCTTTAATTTACATATTATTTATGATTCCTGATTATCAATTCTGTATTTGTACATCAGTTTACTTAGACACTTCAAAATTTGCTTCCCTGTAAGAGAATTGTTTGAAGTTTGAATGTTTTTCAAGACCCTAACTCTCTATTTATTTGGTTGTTGTGCAACTTTGCAAAGCACTAGATACCACTTCTTGTGTGTGTGTGTGTGTGTGTGTGTGTACCTACCTACCTTAATTGATATTCCAGCCCTGGTAAAGCCTCTGTGGATTTTGTAAGTTCTACCTGTGTTCTTTGCTTTTCCTTCTACATTAAAAAAACATGCTAATTAAGATAATTGGTGATCTTAAATTAGCATGTTAAGCCATACAATAGACTGGAATTGTGTGCAGAATTTGTTCCTTCCTTCCTTGTGTACAAAAATTACTACTTATTATGCATCCATCCTTCTTTGTGAAAACTTGTTTAATCCAGTTCAGGGATGTGGGAGCTAGATCATGACTGGGCAGCACTGATTATGAAGCTGGAAATCAAAGCTGGGACAGCTGACCTATTGGAGGTACATTCAGAGAAGGGCTGAGTGATGTCTTAAAAGTTCACATGCTCACATCGTGATTTCATAATACTGATGATGATACCATTGCCAGGGTTTTTGGAGAAATGGAAAGATGCTTGTAGAGAGGTGCACATTATTTTAGCTTGGCACACAGTTGTTTCGTTTGCACTTAAGATTAAAAAAAAAAAAAAAAAGATGGCCTCAGTTTGAAGCTTTGGGTGAATTTCTGCAAATGTTAAAATATTTTGAGCCAATCGACGTGTTTATTTACGTCAATGGGGCGCCTTGCTAGGTGGCCATGGACATTGTCATTGACCATTGACTCAGCATTAATTCTCTCACACACACACACTTACTTAGAAAGCAAATAAGAACCATTGTGTACAGTATATGCATTTTTCACACTGAAGACAGATAAACAAGACACTTGAGTATTAAAGCTCACTGCAGGAACCATGTTTGGGTTTGTATATTTTTTCCATTGCAACAGGGTATTTTAATGTAAATACACAAAATCCCTTATACCATATGTGGAGACAATCTTCTATGCTTGATATTATAGTGCAGATAATTCAAAATATCATGCATACAGGACAGTTAATCTGGAGAACATGCTGTATTTATAATTTATTTGACATCTTACAAGCTCTCGAATGGAATTCATAATTAGAAGTTGCCTTGGATTAGGAGATTTTGTATTTTATGCAACACATTTGCTTATTGACCCTTTGTCCTTTTGCTTTGTTTTTTTCACAACATGCACAAGATCTCCCCATCCTTTTACTGCACATACCATTTATTGTCAACTTCTCGAACTCCTCATTCACTTTTAATTGTACCTCTGCAACTATTTACTATTGGGAATAGCTGTGAGCTCGCACCTCAAAGCATTTCAGTTTGAAGATTTGCAATGTGTTGAACTGCTGATAGTGAAAAATGTTGTAGCAATCTTGGGTTCAGAAGCGAGTGTTTTGCAGCATGAACTAAATGGAGAGCTCTGTCAACCAACCCTGGAGAGCCCATCTGTGAACACTGTGAGTGGTGTTCTTCAAGGTGATGTTGACTGATCTCTCTGTTGGCCCCCATGCTTTTTGTATGCAGTGTTGCCACTACATGTTACAACTGCTCTCAAAAATCCATCCATTCATTCATCCTCTTCCGCTTATCCGGGGTCAGGTTCGCGGGGGCAGCAGCTTAAGCAGAGAGGCCCAGACTTCCCTCTCCCCGGCCACTTCTTCCAGCTCTTCTGGGAGAATCCCAAGGCGTTCTCAGGCCAGCCGGGACGACATAGTCCCTCCAACGTGTCCTGGGTCTTCCCCGGGGGCCTCCTCCCGGTTGGATGTGCCTGGAACACCTCACCAGGGAGGCGTCCAGGAGGCATCCTGATCAGATGCCCGAGCCAACCACATCTGACTCCCCTCGATACGGAGGAGCAGCGGCTCTACTCTGAGCCCCTTCTGGATGACTGAGCTTCTCACCCTATCTTTAAGGGAAAGCCCAGGCACGGAAGGAAACTCATTTCAGCCGCTTGTATTCGCAATCTCATTCTTTCGGTCACTACCCATAGCTCATGACCATAGGTGAGAGTAGGAACGTAGATCGACTTGTAAATTGAGAGCTTCACCTTACGTCTCAGCACTTTTTTCACCATGCCAGACCGATGCAGAGCCCGCATCACTGCGGATGCCGCACCGATCCGCCTGTCGATTTTTCATGCTCCATTCTTCCCTCACTCATGAACAAGACCCTGAGATACTTGAACTCCTCCACTTGGGGCAGGATCTCTCCCCCAACCCTGAGAGGGCACTCCACCCTTTTCCAGCTGAGGACCATTGTCTCGGATTTGGAGGTGCTGATTCTCATCCCAGCCGTTTCACACTCGGCTGCGAACCGATCCAGAGAGAGCTGAAGATCACGGCCTGATGAAGCAAACAGGACAACATCATCTGCAAAAAGCAGTGACCCAATCCTGAGTCCACCAAACCGGACCCCTTTAACACCCTGGCTGCGCCTAGAAAATTCTGACCATAAAAGTTATAAACTGAATCGTTGACAAAGGGCAGCCCTGGCGGAGTCCAACTCTCACTGGAAACGGGCTCCCCTCCTTGAACCGTCACCTTATCGTGGTGGAGGGGTTTGCGTGTCCCAATGATCCTAGGAGCTATGTTATCCCCTAGGTGAGGGATGAGACAAAGAGTGGTTCAACAAACCTCTAATGACGAAAGAAAACTTTGGATGACATTTTCCCTTGCCCAGACGCGGGTCACCGGGGCCCCCCTCTGGAGCCAGGCCTGGAGGTGGGGCTCAATGGTGAGCGCCTGGTGGCCGGGCCTGCACCCATGGGGTTCAGCTGGGCACAGCCCGAAGAGGTAACGTGGGTCCTCCTCCCCTTGGGCTCACCACCTATGGGAGGGGCAAAGGAGGTTGGGTGCAGTGTGAGTTGGGTGGTGGCCGAAGGCGGGGACCTTGGCGGTCTGATCCTCGGCTACAGAAACTGGCTCTTTCAAAAATCCATACCTGAAAAAAAATCCAGCTGCTCAACTAATGTATTCTGTTCCATACTTTATCCACTGTGCACTATTTCTCTTTTTCTCCAGTTGGTTGTTGCTGCTAGGATCTAGTTCAGAAATGCTATCTTAACGTACAGTACATATTCCAGCATTTAATTTAGGCCAGTTTCTTGTCAGTACATGCAGTTGTGCTTGAATGTTTGTGAACCCTTTAGAATTCTCTATATTACTGCATAAATATGACCTAAAACATTATCAGATTTTCACTCAAGTCCTAAAAGTAGATAACGAAAAACCAGTTAAACAAATGAGACAAAAATATTATACTTGGTCATTTATTCATTAAGGAAAATGATCGAATATTACACATTTGTGAGTGGCAAAAGTATGTGAACCTTTGCTTTCAGTATTTGGTGTACCCCAAAAACTGCAGCTAAACGTTTCCAGTAACTTTTGACCATTCCTGCACACCGGCTTGGAGGAATTTTAGCCCATTCCTCTGTACAGAACAGCTTCAACTCTGGGATGTTGGTGGGTTTCCTCACATTAACTTCCTTCCACAACATTTCGATTGGATTATGGTCAGGACTTTGACTTCCAAAACATTAACTTTATTCTTCCTTAACCATTCTTTGATAGAACGACTTGTGTGCTTAGGGTCCTTGTCTTGCTGCATGACCCACCTTCTCTTGAGATTCAGTTCATGGACAGAGGTCCTGACATTTTCCTTTAGAATTCTCTGATATAATTCAGAATTCATTGTTCCATCAATGAAGGCAAGCCATCCTAGCCCAGATGCAGCAAAACAGACCCAAACCATGATACTACCACCACCATGTTTCACAGATGGGATAAGATTGCTGGAGTGCAGTGTTTTCCTTTCTCCAAACATAATGCTTTTCATTTCAACCAAGAAGTTCTATTTCGGTCTCATCCGTCCACAAAACAGTCCTCCAATAGCAGCAATTTTTTTTTTTTTTTTTTTGGAGAGCAGTGGCTTTCTCCTTGCAACTCTGCCATGCACACCATTGTTGTTCAGTGTTCTCCTGATGGTGGACTCATGAACATGAACATTAGCCAATGTGAGAGAGGCCTTCAGTTGCTTAGAAGATACCCTGGGGTCCTTTTGTGACCTTGCCGACTATTACATGCTTTGCTCTTGGAGTGATCTTTGTTGGTCGACCACTCCTGGGGAAGGTAACAATGGTCTTGAATTTTCTCGATTTGTGCACAATCTGTCTGACTCTGAATTGGTGGAGTCCAAACTCTTTTTAGAGATGGTTTTGTAACCTTTTCCAGCCTGATGAGCATCAACAACTCTTTTTCTGAGGTCCTCAGAAATCTCCTTTGTTCGTGCCATGATACTCTTCCACAAACGTGTTGTGAAGAGTAGACTTTGATAGATCCTTGTTCTTTAAATAACACAGGGTGCCCACTCACACCTGATTGTCATCCCATTGACTGAAAACACCTGTTTCTAATTTCACCTTCAAACTAACTGCTAATCCTAGAGGTTCACATACTTTTGCCACTCACAAATATGTAATATTCGATCATTTTCCTCAATAAATAAATGACCAAGTATAATATTTTTGTCTCATTTGTTTAACTGGTTTCTCTTTATCTACTTTTAGAACTTGAGTGAAAATATGATGATGTTTTAGGTCATATTTATGCAGAAATATAGAAAACTCTAAAGGGTTCACAAACTTTCAAGCACAACTATACTATATGTCCTTGGTTCGTTCTTTCTACCAACTGTTCCTCATCTCGGGAAACATGCTGAAAATGGGCAGTATTTGTGACTGCTTGTTCCCAATCTGTGGTGTGAGCTTTCCATTACCATCTGAATGGCTCCATGTTTGGCAACATTTAGGTGTCCTCTCTTTTTTACCTAGTATCTTAGGACTGCTTTGATTTTGTACTCCTGTTCTCTCACTGGGTACCTATAGCTGTAAACACACTATCAGCAGTGAGGTCAGCTAACAGTGGATTCTTTAGGCTGCATTTTTTCATTAAGCATTTATTCCAAGCATCTTGTAATGTATTTTAAAAATTTGTTCTTCACTGCTTCTTAAATATGTAATTTCTTATTGCTCAGATTTCTTGTGTTTGTGTGTATGTATGGGTGTAAATATAAATATAAAGTAAGGCTTTCAGATGATTTAAATTTTTAATCACGATTAATCACAAAATGGCACTTGATTAATTGGGATTAATCAAATGTTTAACCAGCAACATGAACTATTTCTCTATTAAGGCTACACAACTTCTTAATCTGTTCAAACTTCAAAGACTTGTGTCTTTCATATGAATTCTTGATGTGTTGCATATTTGTCCCATGTGAAGGTAATTTGAAAGAATTAACCAAATGACATTGAATGATGCTATATTTAGAGGTCTGTAGTCTGATGCAATCCATTTTGCAATAATTAGTGGTAGTGCTTCATTCATTGACGCGAGTTGTACATTCATAGATTGCATTCTGCAGCAGATATTGCTTCCTGACGTTAAAGATTTTAACAGCAGCATCATGAATATTTTGCTCTTAACTGATAAGCCAAAGATGATGTACTTCAGTGATGTTTAAATTTACTTGCACTAAGTTTACAAGTATCAATAATTTTGTGCTTTAAACCATTTGGGAGAGTTTTAAATCAAAAGTTACCATAATTGTTGTCTTTCTTAAATCTTGGTTACTGCTAACAGTAGTTACACTGCTAGACTTGGTTTAATACTAGGCCTATTAATCAAATCAAATGCTTAACTACAGCAGACTTAGCACATATGTGATCAAATGTAAAACGATATCTCTAATCCAGGGGTCTTCAGACTTTTTTCCTTGGGGAAACACTTACCAGGCATAACTAAAAGTGAGATTTCTTAACTCCTACCTCTCCCCCTGCTATTCTATTTAGGGATTTTAACAAGTTATTACGGAGGATTTTTGGGTTGTTATACTGTATAGTCTTTGTTTTTCTTCTGCACACCAAATGCTTTTTAATCAGCTTTCTTCAAGCACTGGTTACTTGTATGTTTATTTTAAAACTAGACAATTTTAAAGTCAATCTTTAAAAGTGGCATTTTTTAAAATAAAACTAGCCTTCCCAGGCCATGGTGTCTAGTTTGAAAATCATTGGCCTAGATAGCAGGGGGTGTCAAATAACATGATTAAGGGAAAAAAAA
The DNA here is from genome assembly GCF_016835505.1 of Polypterus senegalus. Taxonomy (NCBI): domain Eukaryota; kingdom Metazoa; phylum Chordata; class Cladistia; order Polypteriformes; family Polypteridae; genus Polypterus; species Polypterus senegalus. The sequence goes on from NC_053155.1 coordinate 211,298,324, forward strand.
GTTGTACATTAAAAATTAATAGTGTGTGTTAATGTGTTTACATTGACAGCCCTAATATAAAGAAATGTAAGAATGTATTTGCCTTCATTTCATATTACGTATTATTTTTATTAGAGTGAACATGATAGATCTTTTTGTTGGTTTTTGTCATAAGTTGAAGAAAGTCTGAAAGGATAGAGACACCAGGCTATGAAGTTTTTTTTGTTTGGTGTCTAAGCTAAACAACTGTTTTTAGCTGTTCAAGAAAAACTCCAACAATTTAAAAGAAGACATAAAATGTAATTGTTATATATGATCCTAGAAGTAAAAATCTAACTAATATGTAATCATTTTCTATATTTTGTATTTTTGTTCTTAATGTTCATTTGGCTTCAATTAGTATATGATAAATGTACACAGTGTACATTGTTTGGGGTGCTCCAGCTCCCCAAATATCTGGTGCAAAGGCTTGGACACAAGTATAAAATGAACAAGAGGATTTATTTTGGAAACTCTTCCCCCACCAACACAAGTATAGAGAAGCAGAACCAAGCAAATACCAAAGCATTTCTCTCTCTCTCTCTCTCTCTCTCTTTCTCTTTCTCTTTGCCACTGCCTCCATGCCTCTTTGCAAGCATTCTCCTTTGTTGTGTACTCCATTCTAAGTAAATGGTTTAGAATGAGGCATTGTACCAGTTTAAAAAAAAATCTGGAGTAAAATAAAGTATGGATGGCTACATTAAGAATATTTAAAATTATTCTTGTGACGCTCAGGGCAGTTAGGCAGTTTTCATCCATTATAGAATTTATTACAGAGATCTAATGTTGCTAGGATACTTATGACAGTCTACAGTAAAGCTTTTACAAAACACAATATACAATTGCATAGCCGTAACAGCGAAAGGATCATTCAGATTTCTCTTTACCGTGAAAAATTTATGGTGATCTAATGTAGATGTTTATATTGCTTTGATCCCACTATATTTTTGTTTGTACTTACCATAAGAAACATTTATCACATCTTTGATAAAAGTTTTTGACATAAGTATGTGCGGACATAATATGCTTGATTTCTGTAACATTTACAATGTTGCCGATTTTCGAGATTGTTTGTTTGGTTCTTTATTAGATAAAAGTTACCCATATTTTGTTTGATGCATATTTTTTCTTTGTTTTATTATGTATTTTGTCCAAAGGTTGTATTGTGTGTACATTTCACTTACTGTCTGGCTTTCTTATCTGGTATTTCTTCCCTTCATAAGAAATGGCTAGCTTGAGGTTGGTTTATCAGATTTAACGGGAATTTATTGCAAGTCTTAATTTCGGAGCAAATAGTAAAAATATCCATTGGAACTTGATTTTGGAAGAAATCCGGGGCAGCTATGTGCCTTTTGTATTAAGATTTGCTATTTTTTTTATAGATTGGCTTATTACTCAGGTTCCGTTAATGTGATTCTGTTTTTTTACAATCTGTGGGGAAATTTTAATTTTGAAATTAAAAAGGTTCCAATTATATGCATAACTGCATACATTGAAAGATATAATGGAAGTTTGGAAAACCATTTTTCTGTGCAAGTTGATAGATGAACTTGATAACCGTTAAAAAGGTCCTACTTTAGTATCTCTGAAGTGAATTGAATGATTTGCTTGAGTAAATCAAAGTGGCAATACAGTTGCAGTCCTAGTAAATTCAAGCTGTGAGTGACCAAGATCTATTTTTGATAACTGATTAGTTGCTTAATTATTGTTTTAATTAATTAAATTAATTAATTAATTGGAGGTTCTTGACTTGAGTTTGAGCATTGTTTTATTTTTCACGCAATGCTGTTTTTTCCATATCAATAGTACAGGTATACTGTAACATTACATTTGCCCAGTGAAGTGCATAGCAACGTGTCTTGTTGCTATCTGTAAAGTCTAGATTTACACTTTCAAAGCTTTTATCAACAATACTTGACATCAAAGAGAAAAGGGTTGAAACCATTGTTAAGCATTGACAGAAGCGCCTAGAATGAATTGTTTACTAGCATCTGGCAGATATAATCATATTAGTTGTCAGTACTGTATCAGTAAAACAATTCTCTGCAGAGGTTGCTTTTTATATTGTTGACCTGGATCATGCACTGTTGGTGGAGGATTTTGTGCTAGCAGTAGAAACCGAAAGTGACATTGAGAGTGCTGCTGGATTATCCCTGAGTATTTAGTGTTGGTGAAAGAAATATCACATTACTCAGGGTTTTTTTTTAGATGCTCCCTTGGCAAGTGATATCATTTTTAAAGATCTTAGAAGGCATAGATTTCCGACCAGATGTGAAGCTGAAATGATTCCACACTTGTTAAGTTTTTGACCTCCATAGTTACGTCCTGGGTTTCCACTATGTCTCAAAATGTAACTAATGTTATTGGTCAATGGAGTGACATACGAAAAGTGTAAAAAATCATCTGATTACAATTTATTGGCAACTTTTTATTGGTGGGTTATTACTGATGACATTGATTAGTTTTTGTGGCACTACTTACTTAGGATATGTTTATCAGTTCCCCTCATAATATGTTGGCACAAAGGTTATTGCTGCCACTTGACTGCCACTCAAGAAATGCACATGTATTTGTGTCCAAATCTAGAGTAAGGTTTTCAGAGAACAGATGTGTAGTCATCTTAACACTCTTGTGATAGGTTTTAGTGTCTGTAACCAACAGCACCAAGTTTTTTAAGCTCAATGATGTTATAGAACTCTAGTCTCAGGACTTAACTCAATGAATAAGTGTTAAAATATTTCTTTTTTTTTTTTGTTTTTAATAATCTTTGAAGAGTCAGACAAAGATGAAGATCACAAAGACAAAAAAGAAGGGCTTACAGTGGTCCCAAAGCTGATGACTTCAGGGTTAGGTGCCCTTGTTGCAAATTATGCAAGCAGCTCAGAGAGTGAAAGCGATGAAGTGCCTGAAGGTAATAGAGTGCTAAGATTTTTTTTTTATAATAGAAAATAATCCCTAAAAAGCATAAGAAAAAAAGAAATATATATTTGCTTTGTTTTTGTTCTGTTGTATCAATTAGTTGTTGCAGCACTTCAATATGGCTGTTGCAAAATAACACTTAAAAGAAAAGAGAGAGAAAAGGCTGTTCAGTCCCATAATTAAAGTTAGTTTCTTAGGAGTGTACAAAACTTGCCTTTTCCGTGAGTTATATTTGCGACCTTGTTGCTTTAAATATTTTGTGACCCTGAGTAGCTATGTGATTTGTAAGAAAAATTCACAAGAATTTCTGACTGACCTTTTTTTCTCCCCCCTCCACCCCCCTTTTTAGAACTGCCATTGAGAAATGTATCTAAAGTTTTGGAAGAAAATCAGACTATTCTGAGGAATGCACCTTTGAGGTCCAAAAATGTTCTACCACATGAGCACCAAGATGTTAATATACAAAGAAAATATCAGGAATCGGGAGCTGTATTTAAAAAAGGGCACAGGTTTTGCCCAAGGAAAAAGGGGAGAAAAGCCCAGCAGCATCCAATAAAACGGCACCCTACTTTACTAGAAATGGTTGGTGTTTATCTTAAAATATGATTTTAACATTTCAGAAATGAATATTAGGTAGTTAAGAATCTTCATGGTCATGTAGGTTGTCATCACAATATCCAGTGTTCTTCTCACAGTCGTGATGTCAGACTGATTGTTAATGTAGTTCCAAGGTTCCCTATTCTATTTTGCTATATTTATGTGCATTCTGTTGTTAATTTATTTTTATATCTTCACATTTTAAGCAATTGCATAACCAAATATTTGTATTTGTAAGAATAATCTTTTAAATATTGAGCTCATAAAAATTATCCTTTGATGCCAACTGTCAGATATTTACCAGACCTGCTTTTCATTTATGCATTTTTTTCAAAGCAATAAATCCAAAACTGGGTTGTGAGGAGCTGGAGCTTATCTGACAGAATGTATGCAAGAAAAAAGTTGTTACAGCTTAATCTTCACATTTTTGAGTTGCAAGAGGATCCTGTAGTACCTGGAGAAAGCCCATGTAGACACTAGGATAACATGCATATTACATTTAAACAGTGCCCAGACAAATGCCTCTGTAGTTGTGAGGCAGAAGTGATAACCAATGTGACTGTGTGTGCCGCTCTAAAGAAGTATATAACTGAGAATGATTACTAGCAGAAAATATTAAACATCTACCACTCACATGCTCTGTTTAGGCTTTTGTTTATTTTATCTTCTGTAGTGGTACTTCAGAGTCCTAACAGAGAAGTGAGCTATTTAAACTTAAAATATATAAGACATCTTAACCTTTTATTTACAAATATTCTGAGTCTAATGTGCTTGAAAAAACAATTGCATCTTTAATTGCTGTTTTCAACTAAAGTGGTAATTTGCTTCACAAGTCGAGGAGACTTGGTTTATTTCTTGGTCTTTTCACTGTCCTACAGGAGTTTGCATATTCACCCCCATGTAAACTTCACTTGGGTTTGGTTAATTGGCACATCTGAATTAGTCCTATATAATTAATTAGTGTAGATAAGCCCTGCAGTCCACTGTTTCCCACTCTATGGTCGCTTTTTTCTCTGCATCATGTACTGGTATGCTAAATTTTGTCGCCCTGCAAACCTGATTGTGCAAGGCAGCATTTCTGTTATGGCACTGTTGAGTTTCTGCTTCACAAGCTGCTGAAAAACCAAAAGTGAAACTCGATAAAAGATTTACAGAGACTTGCTCCTGGATAAATTTAATAAATAAAGATGTACTTACCGCAAAAGTGCTTTAATAACGGCATGGATTTTATAACCATTGACTCAACAGAGACAGAATTGCAGTATTTGCACAAAGTAATTAACAGACAACAACTGAAAAGTGAGAAGTGATATAGCAAGGGCATTGCACAGTGATTGCATCATAGCAGTGATCCTGATACAGACATTTTTTGTTCTCATCGAAATGACATTATGTGTGTTATTCATAACAAATGCTAATTTGCTGATAGGCAGAAATTCAAAGACATTGCTTTCAACATTCTACAACCATTTAAATTGTCACAGTTATTGTCATTGCTACATAGTACGTGAAGCTGTTTTTTTGTCTCGAATTTGCATTTATCTCAAAATAGTCTTATAATTGTACTGTCTTTACAGTAACACTTTACATTAAATGTCCATAATTACACTGTAACTATGTAATTACCTGTATAAGTACTGTGTATCTATGAGTTATTACTCCGTACTTACTGTGTAATACAAAGTAACATTCTAGTTAATTGTCAGTTGTGATTGTTATTCCACAGTTAATATAATTACAATGTAACAATTTATCACTGATGCAAAATTAAGTGCCTTTACATAGTTACATTGTATCTATATTTTTAAAGTGTAATAATAATTATTGTATGTAACTACAACTATGTAACCGATGTTCCATGGTCTGGGCAATTTTAATGGAGAATTGCAGTGATAACTGCTTAGATTTGCGATGATATTTCAAGATCTTTTTTAAATGGTGAAAACACCTTTGTAAAAGGGTTAACACTTTTTCCCAGAATCTAGAGGGGCACCTCCTTGACATGTTTTGCTTAAACAAGCATTTGTCACATTCTTGTAGTTATATTACACTATTTTATTGTTGATTTTTTGGGCTATTATTATACCCATCCCTAACCTAATACTACCAAACTTGCATCATTCAATAAATGTACACAAGGCTACAGAGCCATTCCAAGCATCACCGGGCACAAGGCCAGAAATGGCCCAGGATGGGGAGCCATCTCATTGCAAGGCCCACTGACAAACATACCAGCAGTCACGCTGTCACACATATGGCCACGTGTCCCTGGGATGTGGCAGTAAAACCTATGAAGAAGACATAGGGAAACATGGGTAGAACATACACATTTTGCGCACATCTCCAGACAGAATTCCATCTCAGGATAATGGACCTGTGAGGCAAAAGTGTTAACCATTTTGTAAAGATGTTTTCACCATTTAAAAAAGATCTTGAAATATCATCGAAAACCTATGCAGTTATCACTGCAATTCTCCATTAAAATTGCCCAGACCATGGAACATCTGTTACATAGTTGTAGTTACATATCCTGATATTTTTATTACATTGTATCTGTACTTTCAAAATGTAACTATGTAAGGACACTTGTTTTTGGATCAGTGATAAATTGTTACATTGCAATTATTTACACTGTGGAATAACAATGACAATTGAGTAATTAAGCATAGCGTTACTTTGTATTACACAGTAAGTATGGAGTAATAACTCGGTTACACTGTACTTACACTGTAACTACAATGTAATTACCTGTATAATTATGGACACTTAATGTAAAGTGTTACTGTATTTACTTATCTAGTTTGTATATACTTTCCTGCAGTTGTTTTGTATTTGTAAATCAGCGTAAGCATGTACAAGAATAATTTCTTAAACCAAATTTTAATTGTATTTTTTCCATGTATATTTTTATTTACAGTTGCTGGCTAGAGACATTCGGCATGAGAGGAATGTAATCCTTCAATGTGTTCGCTACATTGTACGGAGTAACTTGTTTGGGCTTGATGAAATGGCTACCCCTTCAGTGGAACACTTTTCGAACCATATTGTCAAAGCTGGTGATGAAGCTACTTCAATAGGTGATTTGAAATGTACTGTAATCAATGAAAACAAACTAATGGCTTCAGGAAAGGAGGACTGTGTAGAGACTAAATCACCTGACACTTTTCCTGCATTATCAGTGCCTACAGATGATGAAATTTGGGAGGTTTCAACTCTAGATCATGTTGGCTTTAGTTAGAATGGCCAGAATGGCCATGATACTGGAAAATGTAACAAAGTGAACTATAGTGACTTTTGCATTGTTAAATGAGAAATCTTGTGCCTATCATGACTAAAATAAATTTTTAGTATTTCATAGCTAACTATACTGTTTTCTGTTATGAGTTGATGACTCTTTCAACAACTTGCTACATTTTTGGTGCTGTTTCCTTACTGTGTTTGCTCTGGGCTGTCCACTATACTTTTCCCTTGACATTAAATGTGCCAGTGAACATGCAGACTATCCTGTATGTGTTATGGGGAAATCAAGAGATCAAGGAAGCAACTGATAGGTAATGGTTGCAAGTGTAGCTTCAGTGTGTGTGTGTTTTTTTGTTTTTTGTTTTTTTTCTTTTTTAGTTATATTTACATATTCTGAATCTCATTTTTTTGTTTTCTGTGTTTTGCTGCATATTTTTGTTTTAGCTGTTTAGCACATCGATCTACATTTATTCTCCAGCTTTGTTTTTGGCAAGTGTTGTCCCTTTAAATAAAATACTTCTAAATCTAAAAATGTATCAGTTCTCACTTATCTTGCAAAACATTGTTTCTTTAAATTTGTCATTTTGTTTGCAATGGAGGAGGTTTTTTGAAAAAATGTGTAAAATGTCTTCATTCTGTTTTATAGTATCTTCACAGCTAATGTATGGAGATAAATTTATACTGTGTTGTGTTAGAATATGAAAGACCGTTACAATGCAATACAATTTATTTTTATATAGCCCATAGTCACACAAGAAGTGCTGCAATGGGCGTTGAGGGCCCTGCCTTTTGACAGCCCCCCAGCCTTGACTTTCTAAGAAGACAATGAAAAACTCCCCCTATAAAAACCCTTGTAGGGGGGGAAAAAAATGGAAGAAACCTTGGGAAAGGCAATTCAAAGGCAGTTCCAGGTAGGTTGGACGTGCAGTGGGTGTCAAAAAAGAGGGTCAATGCAATACACAGAACACAAGTAATCCTCAATGCAATAGAAATATTACAAGTACAGAGTAGAATTCAACAGTAGATGATATCACATAATATGATTTGGATTTGTTCAGTGTCCTGGAGACCTCCGCCATCAAGCTGTCTCCCCCTATTGGCTGTTCCACAGCTAAGACAGCACTAGGCCACCCAATCTGATGAAAGGACCCCTGTACCCGACGATTCCAGCAGTCCTTCGTCAGAGATGACTTTACTTTAGGGAGGCAAAACAGCTTGGCCTTAGGCAGTGGCACCAAGTGCCACATTTGACTACCGAGAATAGAAACAAAATAGGTGAGGTTTGTAACGAATTATAACTATCATGTTACTTATGTTTTACTGCTAATTACTAACAGAGATGCAGTCTGTACAGTTAATCAGCAGCTTTAGTCAGGATATGCTAAACTGAAGTAGTGAGACTTCAGCTGGGATTTGAAAGCTGAGACTGAAGGGGCACCTCTTATAGTAGTAGGTGAACCTTCCACTGTTATTTTATTAATCCTTAGAATCATAAGCAGACTGGCATCTTGAGATCTCAAATGTGTGTTCTGGTTTGCAAGTCATGATAAGTTTAAGGTTTTATATGTTAAAAGGAGGATTTTGAAATCTCCTCTTTACTTAACTGGGAGCCAGTGTAAAGACTTAAGAACGGCGTTTTTTTGTTCATATTTTCTTGTAATCTTGTAGCAGCATTTTGGATTAACTGAAAGCTGTATAAAGAACAGTTTTAAAATCTAGTGAACACCGAATTGCAGTAGTCAATCCTACTAGAAATAAATGCAGGAATTAATTTCTCAGAATCCTGCTTATTTAGATAACACCTTAATTTCCCAACATTTTTAAGGTGGAAGAAACTTGACTTAGACAATTTTGTAATATGCACATTAAATGACATGCTATAGTCAAAGTAAACTCCTAGGTTGCGGGCTGATTAAGTAAAATTAATGGTGATTCCAACCGAGTTAAATGATGACAAAATATTGTTGCAATAAGCATCATTCCCTCCAATAATTATCATCTCTGTTTTATCAGTATTTTAAGACCAGTAGTTCTTATCCATCCACTCCTTTAATGTTGTCTTTAATTAGTTGTGTTAGTGAATTAGAGAAACTTCATTTGGCCTAAAAGAAAGGTGTAACTGGGTAAAAATTAACATTATTTTCTAATGATAAATCCCATTGGAAGCGTGTAAAGTGAAAACAGTAAAGGTCCCAGTACTGAGCCTTGCGGGACACCATATCTCACTTTTGTGTACAATGATGGAGTATTGTCAGCACATTTCTGTATGTATTGGAATCTATTTAATAAATAAACTAAACCAGGCAAGGACACTACCTGTAAGCCAGACATCATTTTCTAGCCTGTGCAATAAGATGGAACGGTCTATGGTATCAAAGCTGTGCTCAAGTCTAACAACATAATTACAGTACAGTATCCTTCATCAGAGGATATCAGAATGTTGTTTACAACACACGTTAGTGCCGTTTTTGTACAATGACCAGTGTGGAAACCAGACTGAAATTTCTCAAATAAATTGTGATGCGTAAGGTGTGACTGAAACTGATTGGTTACTACTTTTTTGAAGTATTTTGGAGAGAAAGGGTACGTTTGAAATGGGTCTACAATTATTAAATATGTGGGTCTAAGTCTTACTTTTTAAATAATGGTTTAATAACTGACACTTTTAGTGCATCAGTTACTGTGACATGCAATAATGAACTATTAACAATGTTAAGAATAGGCGCTGCAAGAACATCCATTGCACTTTTTACAAATTTTGTTGGCACTGGATCTAGGGAACAAGTAAAAGGTTTCATTTTAGAAATTAAAGTCAAGACTTACTGCTCTGTTACAGGATTAAAATTTCTAAAGTGTTGAGTGCAAGGTGAGACAGGGTCTGCCAAGCTAATATGTGGTTTGCAATGTGATGCTGTGATCTGGGATCTTATATTTTTAATTTTTTCATTAAAGAAGTTCATAAAGTCTGTACTGTTAATGTCTGTTGGTATTTGCACTTTAGATCTGAATTCCCATTTGTTCAATTAGCCAGTGTACTAAACAGTAACCGAGAAGTTTTATTATTGTTATCTAATACTTTAGAATAGTAATCTGAGTGAGCTTTAAAGAGAGCTTTTTTAAAATATTTTTTAACACACTCTGTCCATGCAATTTGAAAGATCTGCAGCTTTGTTGTTCTCCATCTGCACTTCTTAAACCTGTATGTTTGTAAAGATGGACTAGGTCAAGTGGCTTGCTCAAAGTTTTGAGATAATTTTTAATTATTATTGTAACCTGAAAGCCTGAGTTTAAAAGAGAACTGCCCATTTAATCAAGAATGGCCGGTCTGTCCTCTACAAGTAATATCGGTTTTAGGTTTGAAGGACTGAATGGTAACACAACAGGGTTACTTGTTCCATGTATCTACAGAAACCTCTGTAAAGAAAACCAGTAGTTGTACAAAAATGTTCTTAACTGGCCTCTGCATGCCTCTTTGTCCTTGTTGGAGAACTTTAGATTAATAACTGTCATCAGTTTTACTTATTGCTTTAATGTTAAATTCTTTGGTGTAGATTCAGGATTAGACTTTTGTTTTAGTTCATACTCTGAATGACTGGAAAAAGCCTAGTAGCGCTTCTTGATGATCTAGAGGTTTTTATTACTCTTTTTTTGCATTTGTAGGGTAGTTTTAAGTGTAACTTCTTGGCTGTATATTGCAATGCATAAAAATGAAATGTTTAAAAATCCCCTGGAAAGAGGAGAGATTAATTTTGGTTGCAAATGTTAACCTGTCATCCAACTTGAACTATTTCCAAAAATTTTAATTGGACCTTTTTATGTATAATTTTTAGCTTTTAGATAAGTGGCTCATTGTTGCAAGCCCTTGTGCTTATTCAGCTTCCTCAACATTTTATTAAAACCTTTTTTTTTCCTTCTTTCAAAGACTGCATTGTTAGAGTTCTGGAATTTGCTGTTTTCATCTTTGCAGTCGGTGCTCTTCTGAAGCTTTAAATTCCCAAGGTGTTTTTTGCAGAAGACCAGAGTGGGTGGAGAGTGATTGACAAGCAAAATTTCTAGTCTACCATTCATTTTAATAGTTTCTGTCAGTGAATTGGGTTTCATTACAATATTGTTAAAAGCATATTGTATACAGTTTATGTGAGACATCAGTGACCTGCGTTCTGGCATGAGGTAATATGTTTTGTATTACAGCTATGCTCTTAGATTTAGTTTATCAAACATTAAATATAAACTGCTCAAAAAAATTAAAGGAACACTTTGAAAACACATCAGATCTCGATGGGAAAAAAGAAATCCTCCTGGATATCTATACTGATATAGACTGGGTAATGTGTTAGGAATGAAAGGATGCCACATCGTTTGATGGAAATGAAAATGATCAACCTACAGAGCCCTGAATTCAAAGACGCCCCAAAAATCAGAGTGAAAATATTATGTGGCAGGCTAGTCCATTTTGCCAAAATTTAATTGCAGCAACTCAAAATTGTACGCAGCACTTTGTATGGCCCCTGTGTTCTTGTATACATGCCTGACAACATCGGTGCATGCTTCTAATGAGATGACAGATGGTGTGGTGGGGGATCTCCTCCCAGATCTGGACCAGGGCATCACTGAGCTCCTGGACAGTCTGAGGTGCAACCTGGTGGCATTGGATGGACCAAAACATAATGTCCCAGAGGTGTTCCATTAGATTTAGGTCAGGAAAGTGTGGTGTCCAGTCAATGGTATCAATTCCTTCATCCTCCAGGAACTGCCTGCATACTCTCACCACAGGAGGCCAGGAATTGTCGTGCACCAGGAGCCACTGTACCAGCATAGGGTCTGACAATGGGTCCAAGGATTTCATCCTGATACCTAATGGCAGCCAAGGTGCCTTTGTCAAGTCTGTAGCGGTCTGTGTGACACTTCATGGATATGCCTCCCCAGACAATCATTAACCCACCACCAAACTGCTCATGCTGAATGATGTTACAGGCAGCATAATGTTCTCCATGGCTTCTCCAGACCCTTTCACTTCTGTCACGTGCTCAGGGTGAACCTGCTCTCAGCTGTAAAAAGCACAGGGCACCAGCGGTGCATCTGCCAATTCTGGTATTCTATGGCGAATGCCAATCGAGCTGCATGCTGCTGGGCAGTGAGCTCAGGGCCCATTAGAGGACATGGGGCCCTTGGGTCACCCTCATGAAGTCTTTCTGGTTGTTTGGTCAGAGACATTCACACGAGTGGCCTGCTTAAGGTCATTTTGTAGGGCTCTGGCAGTGCTCATCCTGTTCCTCCTTGCCCAAAGGAGCAGATACTGGTCCTGCTGATGGGTTATGGACCTTCTATGGCCCTCTCCAGCTCTCCTAGAGTAACTGCTTGTCTCCTAGAATCTCCTCCATGCCCTTGAGACTGTGCAGGGAGACACAGCAAACCTTCTGGCAATGACACGTATTGATGTGCCATCCTGGAGAAGTTGGACTACCTGTGCAACTTCTGTAGGGTCCAGGTATCTCCTCATGCTACCAGTAGTGATACTGACTGTAGCCAAATGCAAAACTAGTGAAGAAACCGTCAGAAAAGATGAGGAGGGAAAAATGTCAGTGGCCTCCACCTGTTAAACCATTCCTGTTTTGGGGGTCATCTCATTGTTGCTCCTCTAGTGCATCTGTTGTTAATTTCATTAACACCATAGCAGCTGAAACTGATTAACAACTCCCTCTGCTACTTAACTGACCAGATTAATATCCCATAAGTTTCATTGACTTTATGCTATACTCTGATTAAAAAGTGTTCCTTTAATTCTTTTGAGCAGTATAGTTAGCTTTGTCCCTAATTCCATTTCTAATGTGACAGCACATCAGAACCCATCCTCAGGGTCAGTTGATATGAAGAATAATAGTAGTGAATCTATTCTTCAGTAAGAATTAGTTGCATTGCCTCCTGACATGTCTTGCATATACAATGCCCTTCTCTATTATGGGCACCCCTTGTAAAAATTAGTAAGAAGGGCTAGAAAAAACAATCAGTTTGCAGAAGAACTGTCAACTTGCACTGAAAAAATCAGAAACTTCTGACTTTTAATTGAAACAAGTTCATTTAAAGAAAAACAAAGCTCTTGTCAAGAAATACATATTTTTAACAAACACATGGGCCACAATTGTTGGCACCCTTGGAAATTAATGTACCTGTAGCATGTTTCCCATTTAAGCTGGACATTATGTTAATTGGGGTGTATTTGAACTTTCCAGCTGAAATCAATGACTTCCTCAATAACTGGGATACAAATGTGAGAAGACACAGAACCAAATTTCCTTAGCCAACCATCATCATGGCAAAGAAAAGAGAACATTCAATCCAAAAGAGGGAAAAGTGTGTTGCCCTTTATAACTCAGGGAATGGTTATAAAAAATAGTTACTCGCCTGAAAATGCCCATTTCTACAGTTAGGGCAATGATAAAAAAAAAAAAGTTGGTGACCATGAAATTTAAATGGATTTAACATTAAAGTGTAAAACTGCTGGGATGCTGCATTGCCTCCTTTGCAGTCTACTTCAATTTATGGAGACAAGATGGACTTGCATCATTTTCCTGATAAGTTCATGCCACTGTTTTAGTGCTTTTGAAATTCTTGATTAACACCCTACTAGCAAATCCCAGGTGGTAACTTGAATTTCTTTATGCATTGCTTATGTGATGATTACCAATCATTTATTTTATTTTGATTTGACTATTCTGTTTTAAAACATTAATGACTGGAAAAAATGCTTTAAAACAGGTTGTAGTGGAATAAAACCTGTAGTTAATAAGGCCTTTTTTTGGTTCTTCTTTAGCATAACTGCCAATGATTTTTTTATGTTTCTCTGAAAACATTGCATGGATTTGCTTGTATTTTATGCCATAACATTTTGTGTTTTTTGAGCTCAAATATTTTATAGGCTTTTAATATTAACATTATTTTATACGCTTAATATATAATATTAAGACATACAGAGTATAAAGTTGGAAGGTGAGTAGGAAAGAAAGATTAATATTTTCTATTTTATATGCTTCAGCACCCCACAACTCTGCTCAGGATTAAGTGGAGGGTTTAGAAATATATTAAAATATTGAATATTTTATTGAATTATGAAATTCACTATATTAAACAAGTCATGAAAGATGTGTATGAAGAGACCTGAGCACATTGGTGAATTCATGTAATTTTAGTCCTCAGACATTTCTCTACCCAGAATGAGAATGATGCCTTTTTTAACACAAAAATATGCAACGTTGGATCTTATTTTTGTTCACATGTGCAATCCTACTTTTTGGTTTTGGTTTCATTTAATTGTTTTTCTTCTTTCTTCCTTGTGTAGATTACAATTCTGATAATAGTTTTCTTAACTGGAATTTATTAATTATTCTGAATTATTGCTGTGTCTTTTTAGATGCCTTTTTGTTTTTCACGAGCCTCGACATTTTGTGGAGCTGTCACTACCATATTGCTAGGTTAACAACCTGTAAGCACGTGTCATGGGCATAAAGGTCACAACAAACACTTTGTATTCATTTGAGTTAACAGAATGAGAACTAAGGGACGTCACGTTGTAGTTTTGATTGTGTAAGAGATCATCATAATCAAGTATACATCAGTCTAGGATACTGTTAAGGAACAAGTATTACAAGGACAAGGAAACAAAGTTTAATTATCACAAGCGAAGAGCTTTAACAAAACTTGTTAATCTTTTCTTAGTTACAAGAACCTATCAATGCCATTATCAGTTAGATATTCACAGAAGAAGAGTTTTCAGACACTGTAGTAGAAGGAATCAGCAGTTTGGATGGAGGTGGGCATCTTGCTCCACTAACTCGGTGCTACACATGAAAAGGGTCTGAATTGAGATTTGATGCTCTGCAGTGTTGGCATTATCAGACTTTGATCACTAGCAAGTGGGCAAAAAGGAGCATAGATCCTTATGAGTGTCTCCATGTAATAGGTGCTGACCTGCTGACTACTGTGCAGTTTACTGACAAGAAACTGAACATCCTAGTCATACGTTTTTGCTACTAGCACAAAGCACTGAGCACCAGATACTACCATCAGCAAGGGATTTACATGTAAGATTCATACCACATTAATAAACCATACTTATTTTAGTTCAGACTTGTCAGAAGCGTTTTCAAAATCTATTAAGATTTAAGATTTTGACTGTTAAGTGTCAAGTGTGTGAGAAAATTGTGTTGATCAGGCTTGAGGTGGAGCCTTGTAAATGGTTTCTTCCTGCCTTGGGCCCTATGCTTGCTGGGATGAATAGGCTTCAGCACCACACGACCCTGTTCAGGATTAAGTGGGTGGTTTAGAAATAGTATGGTATGGTATAGTAAGCTTGTTTAATCAGATAGAAACTAAACTGTCAAAATATCTACTCTAGATACTAAAGGTATCCAGTTTTACTTATCAGTTACATGCCTTTGTATTTTGTTCTAGATTCTCATAACTCTTTCTATGCAGAAATTCTTTCTGGTTTCCTGCCAATAACACTCTCCTCATTTTTCACCTATAATTCATAGTTTCACTATGTAAAATAATTCTCCTGGGTTATGTTTATTGATGCTTAAATTAGGACCACACACACCCTGTATTGCTCAGGACAAGAGATTAAATTCTCTTAGCCTCACAGTGCAGCATATGGCACTTGGTGGCTCTTCTCTGTACAGAATCTAGAGCCACACATGATAGACCAGATAAGGCCAGACTTTGATGCCTACAGGGTCGCTATTGTCAAGTTTACATAGTAAAGTTGGGGCATAGCGTCACTTGGTTTATATTACACAATTTTTGACCTGTAACTTAATATTTTATTTGCCTTTTAATTGCTGCTGCACAGACAAGAATGTTGTGCCATCATCTTTGCAGCATTTACCATCATAAATGCCCAGATCAGTTTGTGCATTGGTTTTATCTTAGTGTCTTGAATCTTGTATTTATAAATAAATAATATTCACCCACTGTAATACAAAGCAAACCAAAAAGAATGAAAGATGTTATCTGTTCCATCTTTTTATATCAACTGGCTACCCCAAGACATTTATCGAACAATACTTACATGCTACCTGGTACAGTCTTCCTTATCACTGTGGCGTATCTGAAACAACATTGCGCATCTTCTTCTGATCAGGCATTAAAGTAGCATATAAACCGGGAAACACTCTACAGACAGTCCTTTTTAATGCCAAAAGCTAGAAATCTGCAACAAAGACACATAACGCCTTGTACAGTATACCATGTAGTGCATGCCCAACTCTATACATGGGATAAACATGTAAAACACTAGCAATACATACTGTATACAAGAATGTTGCAATATTGTCAGAAGGAAGGACCCACGGACCCTAATATATGCACGTCCCAATTCAACCGGGCACACATTTAACTGGTACACTGTGCAAGTAAGATTCAGGTTAATACTAAGAATGCTGGAGAGCTGGCTGAATCGTGGATATCAAATGAAAATGCCATTAACAGACACTTGGACAAGAACCCGGCTTATGCAGGCTTAAAAAGAACATTCAAATAATAAAAAAGACTTCAAAACCAACACCACTCACTGAATTCCATCTTATTAATCCACTTCCCCCTTGTACCCACCTACCCCCCCTTCCTTATCTGCTATGCTGTCCCCCCCATCCAGCTTGCTTTGCTCGCCAACCCCCAGGCCGGTGCTACATGCTAGCCACTTTGCAGTTCAGCCACTTGCATATGGGGATGCGGATGTACAAATTAAACACATTGTTATTTTTATGGGAATTGTTACATATGCATAATAGAACTATTTTTATTACAGTGAGTAATTAACCATATTAAAAAACAGTAAAACTTAATAATTTGAACGTAAATTATGTTTCATGTTGTGTTCGAGTTATTCATTGAGTTATATGAATTTATTCTGTTTGGATTTGAAATTAACACGCAAATACTTTTTAAACTTACACTTTTACTGTAAAACTTCAGTAAAAACAATTTTTTGAATTACATTTTTGTCAATATTGCATTGAATTTTGATTCTGTGTTTGGACTTACATCGTAACAACAAATTTCATTTCTCTCTAATAAATAAACCAACTTTTTTGAATGTTTGTCTCTTTGATTTGTTAATTGTCTTTGTAAAAGCTATTCTAACTGGAAACTGTTAACGTTTTAATACAAATGGCATATCGAGCTCCTTTGGTGTGTAATGTTATCTGCGAGATATGTACTACATTACCTTTCATGGATACATCCTTCTTTCTACAGTAAATTGTGCGGAGGAAGAGTGTTAACGGTTGTAGATATTCTTTGTGATATTGTAAGTTAATGTTTTCATCTTCCGCACAATCACCACCAACCAGTCTATTGATACATATTTAACCAATTTGCTGTGTAACCGATCAACAATTTTTGCATTAATTCATTTGACTTCATTTCATTTCATTTCACATTACTTCATTTCTCGGTGCTAGGATTGTCCGTGTATTTATTTCTTCTGTTGATAACCCTTGGTGATGAAATTCTTCAATAAGATTTTCACATAATAAGTCTTCTTTTATTGGGAACTTAAAGTGAGGAAAACGTAAAAATTTATAAGAGCTAAGAGAGTAGGAACTGTGTCTGTCAAAAGCATTCACACGAATGAGAGATGAGAGGGCTGAGTGTGTGGTTGAATATGGTTGAGAGGGGCCAATGTCTTATCTCGCAGGACTTGAAATTATCTCTTTGAAAAAGTCTAATCTCAGGATTTCCTTTTATGATAGAGAGATATTACCTTTGATTCCTGTATGTCTAATCATTTTCCTCTGATGATGACACCTAGTATGTATTGAAAGCTTAGGAATATTTTAAGATTTGTGATTTATTTTCTGCCTTTGTGGACTTTTTGCTATAACAATGCAAGCTGTATCACAGACCTTCCCTTCTATATATATATATACACTCACCTAAAGGATTATTAGGAACACCACACTAATACGGTGTTTAACCCCCTTTCACCTTCAAAACTGCCTTAATTCTATGTGGCATTGATTCAACAAGGTGCTGAAAGCATTCTTTAGAAATGTTGGCCCATATTGATAGGATAGCATCTTGCAGTTGATGGAGATTTGTGGGATGCACATCCAGGGCACGAAGCTCCCGTTCCACCACATCCCAAAGATGCTCTATTGGGTTGAGATCTGGTGACTGTGGGGGCCATTTTAGTACAGTGAACTCATTGTCATGTTCAAGAAACCAATTTGAAATGATTCGAGCTTTGTGACATGGTGCATTATCCTGCTGGAAGTAGCCATCAGAGGATGGGTACATGGTGGTCATGAAGGGATGGACATGGTCAGAAACAATGCTCAGGTAGCCCGTGGCATTTAAACGATGCCCAATTGGCACTAAGGGGCCTAAAGTGTGCCAAGAAAACATCCCCCACACCATTTCACCACCACCACCAGCCTGCACAGTGGGTAACAAGGCATGATGGATCCATGTTCTCATTCTGTTTACGCAAGATTCTGACTCTACCATTTGAATGTCTCAACAGAAATCGAGACTCATCAGACCAGACAACATTTTTCCAGTCTTCAACTGTTCAATTTTGGTGAGCTCGTGCAAATTGTAGCCTCTTTTTCCCTATTTGTAGTGGAGATGAGTGGTACCCGGTAGGGTCTTCTGCTGTTGTAGCCCATCTGCCTCAAGATTGTGCATGTTGTGGCTTCACAAATGCTTTGCTGCATGCCTTGGTTGTAACGAGTGGTTATTTCAGTCAAAGTTTCTCTTCTATCAGCTTGAATCAGTCGGCCCATTCTCCTCTGACCTCTAGAATCAACAAGGCATTTTCGCCCACAGGACTGCCGCATACTGGATGTTTTTCCCTTTTCACACCATTCTTTGTAAACCCTAGAAATGGTTGTGCGTGAAAATCCCAGTAACTGAGCAGATTGTGAAATACTCAGACCGGCCCGTCTGGCACCAACAACCATGCCACGCTCAAAATTGCTTAAATCACCTTTCTTTCCCATTCTGACATTCAGTTTGGAGTTCAGGAGATTGTCTTGACCAGGACCACACCCCTAAATGCATTGAAGCAACTGCCATGTGATTGGTTGATTAGATAATTGCATTAATGAGAAATTGAACAGGTGTTCCTAATAATCCTTTAGGTGAGTGTATATATTATATATATTATATATTATATTATATATAATATTATATATGTTATATATATATATATATATATATATATATATATATATATATATATATATATAATATAGTGACCAGTGTCTCCACCAGTCAGCTGCCCGTAACGGTGGCGACCGTCGCACATAGGCAGTTCAGTACCTCCCCAGCTCCATTTTTCCTTCCACATAGCACCACCAGGTAAATGCTCTTACACTCTTAAATGTGAGCTGTGTTTCTGTTAAACAGTAAACATATGGCAAAGAAACACAGCTGCCGTTCAGAAACTCCCTTTTAAAAACAGTATTTTGGTGACAAACAAACACACTCTTACATGTCCCCTTTGCGGGATCAGCTGCCGGCTTAAAGGCCTACCACGCAACATACTTCTCGCACAAGGTTTAGAACATTTAAAAGACTGTGCCCCGGCCAACCTAAAAGCTCACTCTCCTGTCCTTTCTCCCTTAGACTGCATCTGCTTCTGAGCCCCTGAACGCTTGATGAAGAAGACTTTGTGTTCTTCTGACCTGGAGAGGGGAGTTGGACCACCACGTTTGTCAGTTGCAACCTGTGCGCTTGTCAGAATCCCTTTCTGAATAAAGTCTTTTGTCTGTTCTTGCCAGTTCAGCAATAAAGATGTTATTAAACCTTGGAAACCTGGTTCCTTGCCCAGTCTCCTGTGCAACTCTGTGACCCAAGCTTGACAAGCACTTTCTCATATTCTCACTATAAATAATAATAATAATTTTGAAACTGATCATGATGTGGCATGTTCCTTGGGGCCAGTTCAGCTGCAATGAAAATAATCTTATAAACAGCTTTTAAATACAGAAGACACACACTCTAATTGCCTAAGAGCTTGATCGGCAGGATCAGTTGCAGGCTTTAAAGTCAGCTTTCTCATCTGGTTCTTTCTTCTTTCTCTGTCCTGTTCAGATTGCATCCGGCTCTGTCCCAGCCAGTGCACCTGTTTCTCTATAGCTGAATCTCACCAAGCAAGATAGCTTCAAGTTCTTTTCATCTCAAGAATAAAGCCAGAGCAAGGCAGATAAACTAGTATGTTGTCCTGTTTGCTTTGAGTTCAAATAAATATTGAATAAATCCTGAATACTGTAAGTCCAAGTGTCAGAATAAAGGTCTTTCTTCTAAGTTCTTTCCTGTCTGACTTTTGTGTAACTCAAAAGCCCAAATTCAACAATATGTATGCCTATCACATGATTACTTATGACACACTGAGGCTAGAACCTTAATCTTGGTCTTAATCGAAAACATATGATGTGGTATGTGCCAGCAATCAAAAAAATGTGGCTAGCAGCAAAAAATCTGTGTTTGTGTCTTTCTTATCTCAAACTGCATAGACAAACTGATTGAGACTGTGACATGTCTGGGGAAAAAAGAAGTGCAGCAACATCTGATGAGCATGAAGCAAACTGCAGAATTGAGTTACATGATAGAAAGGAGAAGAGTGATAGCTCTAGCATATGCTGCATGTCAAACACATTCAGCGCAACCACCAGCTTGCAGACTGCTTTGGCTGGAGCCTTGATCTTGGGAGGACTTGAGATTCTTGTGTTTTCTAGTAGAACATAAACACTGTAAAGCATTGAGTGACTAGTGGCAGAAAATCTTTTGAAGTCATCATTTAAAATTTTTGGTTCAGTATGTCAGAAAAAGAGTTAGCAAGAAGTACTTTGATTCCTTTTCTGCAGCCTTCTGTAAAGCTTGGGGTTGCTTGCATTTCACCCAATGGTAGTAGGGGTTCTTGTCACAACCAATGGAATGATGGCTGCTGAAGCATATTGAGAAATTTTAATTCATAATGCTGTACCTTTGTGGAAAATTACATATTGACATTACATATTGACTTTCTTACAGGGAGGCCACAAAATGTGCAAGTCGGCAATAACACCTCAAAGACCATCACGTTGAGCACAGGGGTCCCACAAGGGTGTGTTCTCAGCCTGTTGCTCTTCACCCTGCTGACCCACGACCGTGTACCAATCTACGGTTCCAATCACATTGTCAAGTTTGCGGACGATACAACCGTGGTCGGCCTCATCACCAATAATGACGAAGCCAACTAAAGGAACGAGGTGAGCCTACTGGTCCAGTGGTGTAAAGACTACAATCTCTTTCTGAACGTGAGAAAGACCAAAGAGATTGTGGTCAATTTCAGGAGAGGTCATTCAGAGGACCCCCCACTGACCATCGATGGTTTAGCTGTGGAAAGGGTGAGTAGCACCAAGTTCCTGGGGACGTACATCTCAGAGGACCTCTCCTGGTTAGATATTACCACATCACTGGCCAAGAAAGCTCAAACCCGCCTCTACTTTCTACGCAAACTGAGGAGAGCACAAGTTCCACCCCCCATCATGTGCTCTTTCTACTGGGGCACAATCGAGAGTATACTCACTAACTGCATCTGTGTGTACTATGGAAGCTGCACTACCTCCTGTAGGAAGTCCCTGCAACGCATAGTGGATGCGGCCAGTAAGATCATTGGCGCCCCACTGTCCTCCCTCAAGGACATTTTCTACACCCGTCTCACCCGTAGAGCCATCAGCATTGCTGGTGACTCCTCCCACCCCTTTCACTCCCTTTTTAGCCTCCTCCCCTCAGGGAAAAGGTACCGGAGCCTCCAGGCCCACTCCACAAGACTGTCTAACAGCTTCATCAACCAAGCTGTTAGGATGCTGAACTCTGTCCATTACCTTTCCCCCGTTGCCGCCTGCCCCTGGACCCTAACAAGAGTCACTATCTACCAAGTACCCTATCTCAGCTGGTATTATATAAGGACTCAATATTACATCTGCAGCTAACTGTCTGTCTTTTTGTACATCTCATAAGCTACTCTATAATGCACCTTCTCATTTTTTTTTTACTGTAATTGGCTTTTGCACTAATGACTACTACACATTGTACACAGGTCTACTTTACAAGTTCTAAAGTTATTTATCTTCTATGTTATACTTTATACTTTTTATATTTTATTGTACTACGAAGTTGAGAGAGAAACAGTATTTCGATTCTCCTGTATGTTCTACATATATAGTCAATTGACAATAAAAGGCTATTTGATTTGATTTAATTTGATATTGGAACAAATTAATTTTTCATCATGATGAAAACTCTAGGCCTTTAGTGACCTCTTAGGCACAGCCATTAGTAGTGTGTCTGTCTATGGAGAGAGCATCAACCTTGTCGAGAAGTTTACTTACCTTGGCAGTGACATTCATGTCTCTGGTGGCTCTTCCTATGAAGTCAGTAGATGGATTGTGAGAGCATGGGGGGTCATGAGTTCGCTGGAAAGGGGTGTGTGGCGCTGCCAATATCTATGCAAAAGGATGAAGGTCCAAGTCTTTAGAGTCCTGGTGCTTCCTGTCTTGCTATATGGTTGCGAGACATGGACTCTATCCAGTGACCTGAGACGAAGACTGGACTCCTTTGGTACTGTGTCTCTCTGGAAAATCCTTGGGTACTGTTGGTTTGACTTTGTGTCAAATGAGCGGTTGCTCATGGAGTCCCGAATGAGGCACATTACCTGCATTGTGAGGGAGCGTCACTTACGGCACTACGGCCATGTGGCGTGTTTTACAGAGGGTGATGCGACTTGTAAGATCCTCTTTGTTGGGGACCCAAGTGGCTGGACCAGGCCAAGGAGTCGCCCATGTAACACCTGGCTGTGGCAGATAGAGGGTAATTTCCAGAAGGTTGGACTGGACCGCGTATCTGCCTGGGGGATTGCCAACTGGGATCCCGAGTTGTTTCGTCATGTGGTGAGGGCAGCAATGCTCTGTACCAGTGTGTGCTCCCTGACTTGACTTGACTTGACTTATGACCAAACAAACACTTGCTGTCCAGATAAGAAGTTTAACAAACTTTTTTCTTGGTTGACCTAAGACTTTGGCACAGTAATGTGGGTGTGCCAATGCAAAAGGTATATGAATACTGAACTATTTTCTCCTTTTTATTTAGACAGATTTAGACAGATTTTACACTCATACTTTCATTTTGTTGCACTGATCAGTTGAAACAAGAAACCATTACAACAATTTTCTGTGACTTGCATGCATTTCAGTTTTCTAAATAATGACTTCATTTGTTTTAATTTTGTGAAAAAAATTCTTGACGTTCTTGGCACATTTCACAGCAAAGGTCCAGTCTTATGATGGCTTACAGAACTAAACTTCATTAAAATGGCTCTAATGACGAGCAAAAAGTAAATCGGTCAAGGTCAGACCAGCAGACTTTATTTGGTGTTCTAAACAATGTAACAGTTTTGTCTATTTTGAAAACTTTCTATAAAAAGAGATGTCATATGAACATTTGTGAAATTTAAACAAAAATGTGGAGCAGATTTAACTTAAGCGTGACTGCTGCTTTCTTCACAATGTTTTAGCATCTTTTACTGTAAGATTATTTTAGAGACTCATGTGTAATCATCTTGACAGGCTTTCCCCTGCTTTATTTTTTCTGTTTCTTCAGAAGCACTACCTTGTTTCTTTAGCATTGCTTTATTTTAACAACATGTTCACTTCATATTTAGGAGAATATTTTCTCAATTTAGGTTGGTAATGTAACTAATGTATCAATTAACTGTGGCAAATGCACTCCTAGAACAAATTACAAGTTCATTAGAATGTATTTTCCCAGACTTACGCAATGATCCAGGACTGCGTTTGAATCCATTACTAAGAATTCAAGCCCAACTTCTTTTTCCCTGGACCTTGCAGCACCACAACCTATGGCTATAATGAATACAAATCAGGTGTGCTTTTTGCTTCTTCTGATCCAAAAAATGACTGTTACCTGAAGATTGACAGGCATGTGTGACGACTGATAAATCCAGACCAGACGAAGCTGTGCTTTGCCCTCCTAAATGGCAGGCATCAAGGAGAAACTGACTTTTGTATCTACCAATCTGCCTATCTACTGAAGCCAGACTGAAGGAGCTCCACCAGAGCGAAGCTGCTATAACCACGTCCTAATAACAGTTTTAAGAGAACATTTTTATTTTTATTGTGTGAACTTGTAAAAATCACAACAGTAGACAGAGAGACTTCTCAATGCTTACAAAAGTGAAGTAGATATTTGTGCTTTACTCTAACTGTATTTAGTAATGTGTGTAATGGTGCCAAATGCAATTTTATTGTAAAAATACTTTTTCTGTGGATACACCCAACTTAATGAGAAGTTAATCATGTTATGTGGTAAGGTAGTGTTACAAAATTATTGTAATTTGAGGGACTGGTTCTTTTTAAGTTTAACAAAGTTTTTGTTTTGATTGTTTAGATTAGATGTTTTTCCTTATTGCACCCTTTAAGGTCCTTGCCTGCCTTCTTCACTCTGCATCATTTATTGTTGCAAGTGACCATGCTTATCTAAAAATTCCAGACAAGACCTATTTAACTTTTTCCTCGATTTAAAGTTATGGTCTGAAGGTTCTATATCAAAAATAATTTAGCATAGCATTCTTTCCAGACCTGTTGGAGAAATTATCCAGTTGTCTTTTTATTAAGCACAGCAGTTGTTGTCCTAGGTAGTTACAAAGTCTTTTCGTCTCCTCTATGTCTGTCATGTAGTGTCATTTGACCCACGTGTCATTTCAATCAAGTTATTTAACGTTGATCCTGGAATGGCATGGAAACTTGGAATAAAAATGTAATCACCAGTGACTGAACCAGTGTAAGTCCTTGTCATAAATCTCCAAAATGACTAACATTGATTTGTACCTTAGAGCTTAGTGGAATGTCCCAGGAGGCGCCGATGGACTATTTGTGCTGCCAGTTCACAAAACCTCAAGGAAAGGATTCATATTCTAGGCTGGAATCAAGCTAGCCCCAAACTCAAAAAGCCTAGGGGCAACTAAATGCTTTAAGTTATCAATAAGTTGTAAGATGAAGAGGGGAAATTATAAAATATCTACATCAAAAACCAAACAATGCTCCTTTTACAAATTAGATTTATTAACAAAACATATATGCAAAAGGAACAAAAGCATTTGTGAATGTGAAGTGCCTATAAAAGGCAAACCAAGATAAATAAAACCAATGCAGGAAACAAAGCACAGTACCTTCAATGATAGCAATAAGTCTCTAAACCAGATAATCCACTAATAATCTGAAAAAATCAAAAACAATAGAAAGCTGAAGAACAGAAGTTTAACCATCTAACAATACTAGCACCAGTACTGAGGCTAGCTTCACCCCAAATAAGTCTGGGGTGGTCTCATAGCAGTAGTATCAGGGGGTCCCACCCCCTTAAGCTAAATGTAAAGCGCAAAAGGCACATCTCTCTATTATAAAAAAAAATCTTGGAAGGAGACGAGATGTTATTTTATCAGAGAGACACTTTCAAGTGCCACAAGACGAGTCTTTGTACCAAGAGATTTAACCATGTCTGTGGCCGGAAATAAAAGACAAACAGTAGATGACAAAGTAGAACGTCTTAAAGAATTGAAAAACGTTGGCTCAGTACACATGTAGAGCAGGTTAGAGATAATGAAAGTATGAAATTTCAAAAGTCTCAGATAAAAGGATAGTAAAGATCGCTTTAGCGCTAACAAATGGAAATTATTACTCGGTGAAATAACAGAACAGTGAAAAGAGATTGAATATATTGTTCAGATTTAAAATTTAAGTCGGAAACTTGTAGATCGTCTAATTAGTGTTGCCATCAGGGAAAAAAAATGTAGTGTTTCTTCCCAATGAAGAGGCATATTCACAAGAATTAAAAGATTAAAATGAAATCCCAGGAGAAAAAATTACAAAGCCCTGCGAGACAAGAGCTTATGCAAAGAGATTTGGAAAAGTCCTGCCCACATAACAATGCACCCAGTTCAATCATTCCTCATTTGTGTGAATGCTATTGTCAGACACATTTGTTGTAAAGAGAAAGAAATGATATTCACTCACGGTCAGTTATACATTGCTTTGTCACGATATACAGAAATTCCAAACACAGAATCAAAATTCAGTGTGATATTGATGAAAAGATAAAAGCGAAAAGAGCTTGAATATATGGGCACAGGTGATATGAGAGAAGTGCGCTGCGCAAGATGCAGATCATTGGCACAGCAGCAGCGGCAAGCCAGCAGCTGATTGAGCAAAAAGGAGGTAAAAAAAAACTGTATGTGTTTCCCATTGTATCACCGTTTAAGAGGGGGTTTTGGAGGAGTGACCGCATCTCCTTGGGGTGTGTTCAGCCCCCTTCTTCACAACGCGAGCGACAGAGATTCCAAATGGCTGGGGGCGAAGCCCCTAGTAACATCCATCCACACACACACCCACACATCAAGCACACACTAAGGACAATAAGGATTGCCAATGTACCTAACCTGCATGTCTTTGGACTGTGGGAGGAAATCGGGGAATTCTTCCAGTTGAGGAAAACAAGTCTTCATCCAAGTGCTGTGTTCTAGGCTATCACAATAAACTTTTCATTGCACAATAATATTCCATCTGGTATTACTCCATATTTTGATGTTAAAGCATTAGGAGTGATTTTGGATCCAAGACTATTAAGAGACATAAAAATATTTTTGCCCTGAACAATTTGAGTGTAGAACATTCTAAACACGTGACGTAGAGATGAAGGAATTTAATAACATTGCTCATGCCCTTAATACATTTTACACAACTTTAGATGAGATACAGTATATGTGAACAATGGACAACTTTTAGTTGCATTATGGTGTGCTTGGTGCTTATCTCGCTAGAAAGTATTTTATCCATCCATCCATTATCCAACCTGCTATATCCTAACTACAGGGTCACGGGGTCCGCTGGAGCCAATCCCAGCCAACACAGGGCGCAAGGCAGGAAACAAACCCTGGGTAGCCCACCGCACCCAAGTAACATAAAAAAAACCAAATTTGTAATACAAAAATAAAAATATATTACCAATGAAATAAAGAGAACAAATATATAATCAGTAACCAAATATCCATAATAATATAACAATCAGATTAAAGCCATTTCTAAGGGTCTTGGACTTCAGCAAAGCACAGTAAGAGTCATAATTTCATAATTAAAAACAACTGAAACAGTAGTGGATCTTTCAAGGAATGACCAGCCTGCCAAAATTACTACAAGGGTGTAATGTGAGATCATCTAGGAGGTTTTCTGTTGTCTCAACAAAGTTCATTGTTCATGATTCCAGAATCAAAAATGTTGCATGGGAAAAGTCACCATTATTTGTGAGAATCCCAAGGTGGAAACCAGTGCTAAAATAGATGAACATAAATGGTTGTCTCATTTTCCAGAACACACCCAAATGATCCCCAAGCCTTTTGGGGAAGCGTTCTATGGGCCAATAAGACAAAAGTGGGAATTTTTAAATGACATAGTTCTCCTAAGGTTTGGTGTAAATGAAGTCCATAGCAGGAACATCACACAAGCGGCCAAAAATGGCAATGGTAGTGTAATGGGTTGGGAATACTTTAATCCTGCAACACCTGGATGACTTGCCATTATTGCAAGAACAAGGGAGTTGGTTCTGTATCAGAAAATTCTTAGGAACAATGTCTGCTCATTCATCTGTGAGTTGAAGCCAAAGAGTTTAACCAAAAGCTAGTCCACATCAGAATGGATGAAAAGTAGCAAAATTAACTTTTTGGAATTCCTTAGTCAAAATCCAAACCTATATCTAGCTGAAGTGAGCATTTCATTTTTTAAAATCTACCAATTTTTGTATGAATTAAAAGGAGGAGGGGCTAAAATTCCTCCAGAGCAATGTGAGAGACTGATGTTGAAGTAGAAAAATCCTGTGGTTTCAGCCATTACACCCAAATATACAGTAGCACAATCAGTTACGTGCAAGTGAGTGCCATAGTGTTCATTCAATAAATTATATGTATTTAAAAGTGTTATTTGTTCTTTCAGGCACACTTAATCTAATATTAGATTTTGATCAAAGACCTCATTCAGTCTAATGAATGTGAAACAGTAAAATAATAATAATGTATTAACACTGTATTATGTTGTTATAATAAAATATCATAAATGTAAAAAGAAACCAGAAAGTAAATAATTTTTCACTTCACTGTATAGTATGTAATATGGCATTTTTGTAATATAATGATGAGTGTGCAGTGCCACAAAAAAGTGAGATTAGAAAACCATGGTGTGGATGGAAGGAGAATTGGGATAGGTGTTATCCTGAAAGAACAGTATGTCAAGAGTGTTTTTGAGGTGAAATTAGTGTTGAACAGAGTGCTGATTATGTTAGTGCATATGCCCTGCAAGTTGGGAGTGTGATGGATGAGAAAGAGGATTTCTGGAGTGAGTTGGATGAAGTGGTGGAGAGTGTAAGGGAAGAGAGAGTGGTAATCAGAGCGGATTTCAATGGACATGTTCTTGAAGGGAACAGAGGAGATGAGTAGGTGGTATGTATGGTGTCAAGGAGAGGAATACAGAAGGTCAGATAGGAGTGGATTTTGTGAAAAAGATTGGCATGGCTGTGGTGAATACATATTTTGAGAAGAGGGAGGACCACAGGGTGACATACAAGAGTGGAGGAAGATGCACATAGGTGGATTATATCCTGCACCGGAGGGTCAGTCTGAAGAAGATTGGAGACTGCAAAGTGGTGGCATAGATATGGATAGAACTACCAGGTAACAGCAAAAGAGGAAGGCCTAAGCGAAGGTTTATGAAGGTAGTATGTGTAATGGAACAAGATGCAGAGGACAGGAAGATATGGAAAGAGAGTAGTCAAGAAAGAAGAAGATGAAGAAGAAGATGAAGAAGAAAACCATGCCATTGTTGTTTTTAAAGGTGAGCACTAGAGAATGTGATTATAATAAAGAGCCATGTCCATCCCTGGCTGCTGTGCACCTTTTTTTTGCTAAAAGAACATAACGTTGATATTTTGCTCTTTTTGCATAGGCTACAAGTAACATTTTCATGAAATCATAAGGGGAATATGGAACTTAGTGGTTAAAAGTACTAAAAGTGTTGCTACTGAACAACAACAACAACAACATTTATTTATATAGCACATTTTCATACAAACAGTAGCTCAAAGTGCTTTACATAATAAAGAATAGAAAAATAAAAGACACCATAAGAAAACAAAATAAATCAACATTAATTAACATCGAATAAGAGTAAGGTTCAATGGCCAGGGGGGACAGAAAAAACAAAAAAACTCCAGACGGCTGGAGAAAAATAAAATCTGTAGGGATTCCAGACCATTAGACTTCCCAGTCCCCTCTGGGCATTCTACCTAACATAAATGAAACAGTCCTCTTTGGATTTAGGGTTCTCACGGAAGGGCTTGATGATGATGGTCATGTAGACTTCTGGCTTTTAGTCCATCAATGTTGGAGCATCATGATGCTTTGAGTAGGTGGTGGTGGCACAGGTTGCCACTACAAAGAAACCTGAAAAAGAAACAGAAGAGAGAGTAGGGGTCAGTACGGATTTTAGAGCCACCATGAATAGTTATTATGATGAATTGAACATACAGAGTATCAGGATTAAGTTAAATTACGATTAAAATGAAGTTATAAAAAGGCCATGTTAAAGTAATGTGTTTTCAGCAGTGTTTTAAAGTGCTCTACTGTATTAGCCTGGCAAATTCCTATTGGCAGGCTATTCCAGATTTTAGGTGCATAACAGCAGAAGGCCGCCTCACCACTTCTTTTAAGTTTAGCTTTTGGAATTCTAAGGAGACACTCATTTGAGGATCTGAGGTTACGATTTGGAATATAAGGTGTCAGACATTCCGATATATAAGATGGAGCGAGATTATTTAAGGCTTTATAAACCATAAGCAGAATTTTAAAGTCAATCCTGAATGACACAGGTAACCAGTGTAGTGACATCAAAACTGGAGAAATGTGTTCGGATTTTCTTTTCCTAGTTAGGATTCTAGCAGCTGCATTCTGCACTAGTTGCAAACGATTTATGTCTTTTTTGGGTAGACTGAAGATTAAACTAGAAGTGCTCTTTATAGACATGTAAGCGAACTGAAGGCTCAATTTGCTGGTAAAACAATATCCATCCATCCATTTCTCTAACTTGCTTTTCCAGGGCATGGTTGCAGGGCAGCAACAATCCCTAAAGAGGAAGCCAGCCTGTAAATTTTCATGTTCATCTTATATGGCATTGTAATTAGTAGTGTGGTTCAAGAACTAATTTTATTAAGGTAATCTTTTTTGGGGGATTACAACATGGTTTATTCACAATTCACTATGCAGTGTTACAACAATTTATAAAGGCAAGAGGATTCTGTCTTAAAAAAGCATCAGACACAAGTAGCCAATGTTAAGAAAATGCAGGCTTCCTAAAATAAATACAGGTAGATATGGGTCAGTTCGTTCTTCCAGTGTTTTTATGAACATTCAGGTAAATCAATGACAGACTGTTTTCTGGAGGTACAGTATATTGTAGTGGATCACTGCTCAGTCCATCTCACGTGATGCAGACAATAATGTTAGAAAATTACAAATGATGACTTTGTGTTTATTCAAAGGGTGTACAATTCCTAGTACAAATTAAGTTAGCAATGTGGTAAGTGAAGGGCATGCTTGACCCTAGAACTGGGTGCTTGTTTCCACATCTACACTAAAACTTATCAGTAGCAGATTACTCAAAGGATTAATTAATGAAGCATGATTAAACTAAGAATCTGTATAGTTCCAGCTACAAATGAAAAAAAGATTGGGCCTTAGTGTGAAGTATTTTATACTGTACTCCCTTTTGTTCATTATATTCCATTCTTCTCAGCTAAGATTTACAAAGGGATCCTTGATAAATGTAAAATGGGTGACAATGAAGGACAGAAATTATTTGAGATATGTTTTAAATTCCCCTTTGGGATTAATAAACATTATGAAATCTAATCTAATCCTTGTAAATAAAAACACAAGCTAACTAAATAAATGTAAATATAGTAAGAAGGCAAAGGTCACCAGTCTTTAAACCTACTGAAAGAAATCCCTGCTACTGAGAACGCTTGCATCCCCGGC
Organism: Polypterus senegalus; assembly: GCF_016835505.1. Lineage (NCBI taxonomy): Eukaryota > Metazoa > Chordata > Cladistia > Polypteriformes > Polypteridae > Polypterus > Polypterus senegalus. The sequence continues at coordinate 211,329,234 of NC_053155.1, forward strand.
TGGGATTTGCTCTTATTATAAACTCTCAGAGGTCTGTTTCATAGCAGCAAGACACTGCCACATTGGGAGCCACGTCTACAAAAATTGTTTAATCAAAAGGATTCTCTCCCTGGTAGCTCCCAGTCAATAAAAGACAAATATATTATGTAGATTTTACAATAAATGAATAAAAAATTACCAAAGGGTACTTCACAGATGAAAACATTCGCATGAAAAAAAATGACTAAGGGTTTTAACTTAAGGGAGCAAATCTGAACGTGCATGCACAGAACAAAAACATTACATAATATGATGAACACAAACTAAAAATGCATCATGGCCCATAAATCAACACAATTGAGATCAAATCAAATAAATAAATATGTAACACTTGAGCAGCTCTTGGTAAATAAGGCGATAAACAGGCAAAAACGCAAAGCAGCAGCTAAGTATCCTCCATTGGTAAAAACTGCAAAGAACTCCATTCATTGCTGCCAATTGAATATGCTTCTCTCAAAAACAATCCAACGTATTTTACTGTCTTCTCCTGAAGTGAAGTATTCCACTTGTTTTGCAGTGAGTTTCAGGAGGACGGTTAGATGGATGACTGTGTAGATTCAGAAAGCCTGTCTCTTTCATTTTCATAATTATTTTTATCGTTTATGTTTTTGCACATTTTGCCTCACAAAGGGAAAAATAATGCAAAGGATTGTGGACAAAAAAAAAAATAAAATTAATAATTAATTAAGCACTCTAGTAATTTTGTAATGGAGGCTAAAGGAAGGAAACATTATTTATGTAATGTTCTGATTATTTCAATATGAAGGTAACCTCCGACTATTGTTAGGTAAGCAATGTTAAACTTTCAAACACAAGATGATTTTTTTTCCTGTTCAATCCTTTCCTCTATTTTTATCTAAATTTCTTTTTTGCCACAATTTTATATTGTATTACAAATATTATAAATATTTTAAAGATGTTTCAGCATTTTTTGTGATCAAAGTTTCAAATACAGCAACTGAAGTGGAATTATACAAAATATTTATAACAGATGCCATTTAAACAATACATTTTAATATTTAAGCCAAAACAAATAAATTCCACATGTTGTTATTACTTTATGCTCCTCCAAACTCAATTTTAACAGTCATTGTAGTAATAATGTTAATGTTTGTTGTTTTGTGGTGGGAACAGCGATGACGCACACCCGCTGACTGTCCTATTAGTGAATTATTTTATTGAACCCAATAACATGTGAACAAGGCCTTAATCTCTTACACTGGACACTTTCATAAAACTTTGTGTCTCTCATATGTAACAAACTACCACCCACACCCAGGATAACCCTGTATCAGGTTAGCATAACAACGCCCCCTACTAATAAAACTGGAACTGCAGATGCGTATCATGGCTTACTTAAGTCTGTCCAAGATGTTATTTTGGGTGTATGTTAAAATGTGCTGTTTAAAAAAAATCTACTAAAATAAAAAAGTTAGATTTACGCTGTAGCTTGAGCTGCAACCAACCAAACCTTTCCAAGTGCACTGCTGCACATTTAATTTTCTGTTAATGAGTGCTATGAAACTGGGCAAGGTCCTGATGACAACCCTAATGTCACTTAGTTTACATGAAATACACTTAACACCTCAAATCAGTCTGCTGTGCTAACCAAATGAAAAATTCGTACTTTTCACACAAATTCGGGAGAGGTGGCATTTACTCCGGCCCACCTACACCTCTAAAACTGGACGAAGCAGGTTCTTAAATGGGTTGATGGAGGGCATATACATATTAATCACTCAGTAAGGTGTTCACGCTAACAGTTGCATACTTGGTATGTAGTGCTACATAAATCTCATGATATGACCTAACTTGACTCATGTGAAACTTGACTACCATAGATTCCATCATAAAAAAGGCAGAGCGGTGGATATACTTCCTGTAACAGCTGAGGGAGTCCAGTCCAGCACACGAGCTGTCGATTCGATTCTACACAACCATCATTGAGTCTGTTCTAAGCTCATCCATTAGTGTGTGGTTTGGATCAGCAACTAAACACGTCAAGAACTGGCAACAGTAAACAGTCAGTTCTGCAAAAAAGATCATGGGCACCCATCTTCCCACCTTATAAGACCTGTATCATTCCAGAGTCATAAAGTGGACAGGTGAAATATATCATCACGGATCGCTCATATCCAGGCCACAAACCTCTTTGAATTTCAGTTTCTTTTCAGGGGCCTTTTAAGTTCATAAATGATTAATCTGACTGTCCTGTTCACTCCCCACCAATATGTTGCATACAGCTAATGGTTTATTCAGTATTTCTTGCACTTTGTATGCATTCTTTGTCTTGTGTTTATCCCAGCTATGTTCTTATCAATCATGTATGTCTGTCTGTCATTTTTTTTTTTTACCGCGTCCTGTTTGGCTGTGAAGCAATCAGAATTGATGTCTGAATGCTGGCGACTAGCCTTACAGTTTTTCTCTCAGGTGGAGCTTTACAGCTTCTGCTGACGTCACGCCTGATACCAAAACTTTATTAAAAAATATTTTTAGATGTTTTTAAGATTCGAACCGGACACGGAGACAAAAGTGAAAGAAAAAGGAGAGAGAGAAGGAAGAGATGGAGGTAAAGGGGGAGGGGGGGGTTTCGTATAGAATAAACAATAAATGAACCAGAATCCGCTTCTAGACCTGCAGAAAGAGAGGGGAAAAAAAAAACCACAAGACAAAAACATTGCTGCATCAGCTACATGAAGATATATAAAAGTAAAAATGTTTGCTGACAATCATACAGTAATTATTACTGAGGCATTTAAGGCCACCACAACCTTAGATCATGTGCTGAAGATGTCCAAGTCATACTTATGAAATCACCATGTGAGCACCTGTGTGTGACGCACGCTTGTATGTGTAAGGTTTCTCTATAGGAGCATCCAATAGTGAGTGTGAAGGGCCACAGACCTGCCCCCAAAACGTGCGGAAGATGGAGGGAGTTCCAAGCCCAGAGATCCAGAGGTCACCCCAGAGCGGAGACCCCAGGGAGGCCGTCACCAGAGAAGCCCCAACCCCCACCCGAGAGGCGCAGAGGATCACCCCGGGGGTCACAACCAGCAGCCGGCAGAGTCCCGGAGATATCAACGGCAAGCCCTCAGGCCCGCCCGCAGCCGCCTCCCCGAGTCGGCCGGGCCCGGAACCCAGCAGCCCGGGACCCGAGGGCGACCCACCCGCCGAGGATCCAACAGAGCCCAGGGAACCAGATCCCACCAGGCAGCCACCGGGAGCGACCAGACAGATGCTTAAGGCAGGGGGAGGGTAGGCAAAGATGTTGTAGTATTGCCAGATGTCCCAGGAGAGGGGAGGAGTCCAAAACCCCACCTGACATATACAGTCACACACAAACACAGTCATACACTCCCTCCCTCATGCTCTCACATACACATACAACCCAAGACTTACAAGGATGTACGCCAGACACCCATTCACACTCCCCACACACACCTACCTAACTCTGGTCCCGTGCTGCCGCACCTGAGGTACAGCCATTCCTGGACGTCAGAGTTAGCCCCGTTCCGCAGGGGTAATAGTGAGCAGGTACCTCCATCCACCGTAGAGCAAAGCAACCCACCACTCCAGACCACAGGCAGACGGCCAGCTCCCACTCCTAGCCTCCAGCCCCGGGCAGCTAACTGAGAACAGAAGTGTGATAAGACCTCTAGTCTCCCTCCGCCTGCTCTAATGTAGTGTTGGTGTGTGCTGATAAGGTGCATTTTGTGGTTGGGGGCGCAGGCAGTGGCCGCACCATGTGGCCTACACCAGCTGATGCCAACACACAGCCCCACCTCCCCCAAAACTCTCCGTGACTAGGTGCAGTTTAAAATTGGAAGTGGACACCGGCACTCGGAGTGAGGCTGAAATTTCCCCCCACCGGATGCTGTTGAGTGTGCCCACTCCCAAGGCCCTAAGTGTGCATTTGTGTGGAATGTTTTTTGTGGAAGTGTTTAATGTGCAAATAAAATTGGGGTGTAGGCTGCCACAGGACTGCGGAAACGGGATCCATACCCGCACCCCCTGACTTACCCACACCCCAAGGCCCTATGTGCATGTTTGTGTGATGATGTGAAGGAGCAGGAGGAGGGAAATGTCTGAGGATGGGGAGGAACGGCTGAGGGGCCTGAGCCTCCAGGAGCCAGCTCCCCTACTGGCCCCAATAGGCACCTCCGTTCCCAAAATCCACCCGGGCACGGAGGCCCCAGCCTATCTAGCCATGGCCCAAGCAGCAGCATCACAGAGCCCCACGGAGTCTGAGGCCACCAACCCACACCACCCCAGCAGAATATTTACTCCCATCCCCACATTTACTCAACATTCAGATTAAGTAAGACATAAGACACCCAGGATAAAGCTGGATCCTCCCTCCCGGACATCCCTCCCCATGGTGGAACTGCCGCACGTTCCGCCCTCTTCCCGCAGCGCATATGCCAGGACCCAATCCCCAAGGCCCCACCCATATCCCCATCCGGGGACGGCCGCCCCCAAACCCTAAGCCACCAGGCCCACACCCAGACCAACCCAGGGGCATTGCGGCCACTAGGCAGCGACCCGCAGCCACCGTCAAGACCCCCCTAAGGCCCTACACACAACCACCAGAAGCCCACCCCCGGAGGTAACCCAAGCACCACCAGAGTCGGGCAGCAGCCCCCCAGCCCAAGACCCCCCTAGTGAACCCACCCCAGGGATCCTCCAGATACTCCAAGCTCAGACTCTCCACCACATCAACCACAGCATCCCGCAGGACCATATCAATGACCCTCCATCATCGCTATGTGATGGAACCGATCAAAGGAGCCCAGAGAGATTGATTTGAAGTGGAGGCAGAGGCTGTCTCAAGTGTAATATGATCCAATAAAAGATTTCTATACTGGTTAATGCAAAGATTATCTTTGTTTTTCCAGTTTATGAGGATAGTTTTCTTAGCGATGCATATGGCAGTGAGAACCACGTGAACCAAATTTGTTTCAATCGGGACATCCTCTAGGTTCCCCAGCAAGCAAAATGAGGGGGAAGTTGGGATATCACATTTCAGACACTTTGACAGGTCTTCACATACTCTATACCAGAATTCCTGAACAGGTGGACATGACCACAGTGCGTGGATATAACTGTCAGGAATGTTGTCTGTGCAGTGTGTGCAGGTGTCAGATGGCACAAATCCCATCCTGAACATCCGATGACCTGTATCATCTGTCTGTCATGTAATACTTGGAGATCCGTAAAAAAAAATTGTAGTCAAATTTCTTGTATTTGAGCATACGTGGCCAATAAATGTGATTCTAATTCATGAGTTTGGTTAATAATTTGCTTTTGTTATGCATTATTGCTGTAATCATCAAGAAAACAATATTGTTTCCAAAAAGAAAGTGATTTGAGTTGGCCTAGCTAAGACTTGACGTCTCCTCTGGGCATTTCTAACTACTTGGTCAGCCAGCAGTATGGTTTAAAAGGAGGCACTCGTAAAAGGGAACTGTTGTATTTTTCTGACTTGTAACAGCAAAAAACTACTCTTTCATATGAGATATTTGAAAAAAAAAGCTATGTGAAATGATACAACCATTTTTGTGTAAATTGCCAGAAAAAAGCAGATCTGGTAATGAGCTGGGGAAGAACTGCATCTCAGCAGCAAATAAATGCGCTAGAGACCTTGAAGCTCACCTTCACTTTAAAAAGTGCAAACCCGCTGTTAAGGAAGAGAGCTGATCAACAAAAGTGGCCGACGTTTTTGTGAGACCAGGTAAAGCTTACGGATACTGTAACTGCAGCTGAGGAGGGTTTAGCATTTCACACGGTTGAGCATCACAATAGTTACAGATCAGTAGAAAGCCTAGTGAATGAAACGAAGTGCGTACATGGTGGGCTGTTATTGTGGCCAAAAGAAATGGCAGGATTATTTCATAATCTTTCATTAAAGTAATCATTTTTGCAATTAGTGAGAAATTCTAAGTTATGACTAATCTATTTTCATTTTTCGTTAGATATTAAAATATTTGTTGTTTTACAGGGAAAAAAATAACCATTTTTTTGTTTTTCCTTTTTTGTCATTATGGAAGAGAAAAAGCAACTCAAACTATTTAATAAGTTTACTAAGAGGTTAAAATTTATTAAATTTAAGATGACAAAAAAGTAATAAAGATTCACTACTTTGAAGTGAATGTCAAGTTACACCTCCCATTACTCCATCCATTTTCTTGTTTTAATTAAAACATGATCACGCTACCTAATTTTATTGCTATTGATAAGGAAAAATCCTAGCGATGTATTCAGCTGAAAAGGAGTACAGTATTGTTTCAAAGCACCTGTGCCACGCAATGAGAATTCACGTCTGTGGATCGATAAACCTCTCCTGTATAAAATGCCAATAATGAACAGAAAGGTAAAGTATGTTCAAAAAGGTTTGAGGAGGAGATGTTCGGACCAGTTGGTCATCCAACCATGGGTTACAACTCCATTGATTTTTCTTTTAGGCAGAAAAAGAAAGCTATTAATTTTTATTTCTCATTGTTCTAAACTTTTGTCACACACGTGCACATGGGAGGCAGCTAAAGGACTTGAATGAGGGCAATTCCGAATCAGACCGGGAGGTAGCAGAGCGCACTGATTCTTTTTCTCGCTTTCCTGCAGACTATTCATGGGAAATTCCGTCTGGCCCTGTTTACGTCACTTCCGGGTCCGAACCTATGGATGAAGACCTTTCCAGTTTCTGCCCTCTTGATGTCATGTTCGGGCCCGAGCCTATGGTTAAAGACCCTTCCGGTCCCGGCCCCTTTGACGTCACTTCCTATACTGACCTTTAAAAGCCTCCACCTTTTCCCTATCCCCTCAGTTCTGTTTTGGACTGTGGTTTGTGCACATCAGTGCTATCATTTGTTTTGCAGTTTAGCAGCCAGGAAAACAATATAAGTGTAGCTGCCCAAACCTTGCAATGACTCTTGTGCGCGTTTGTGACACGTGTTTATTTTGGAGTTTTCTGATTCCATTACTGATTTTCAATTTTGTTTTGAAGCTCAACTATTTTTTTTTTTCTTGGGCACCACCATTTTTTTTTTTTTGAATACTGTTGCTAGTGTGGTTGCAACCGTGGGAGGTCACGACCTGTGATGTAATAAAGTCAGTGTAAGTAGGGTATAAGTAGTGTGGCCAGGTCTGCAGTTTCCTCACCCAATTGGAATATTTTTGATTAGGAAAAATGGGCTTTTCATGGGATGTGGTGTTTTGAGCTTCTTTTTTAAAAACAATGCACTATTTTGGACATTTTTTTCAAATCCCCCTCTGCTCTATCAGCACGCTTTTCACCAATTATGAATCCTTCCTCCCCTGCTACCCCATGTTAAATACCAATTCTGTTGCACTCAGATCTCACAGGAGACCTAAAGCATTTTGGTAGTATAGTTAATTATTAAATGTGGCTGTCAAATCTCAGAGGGTATCCCCCAGCATTCCCAGCAAAACTCCTTGATGGCCTCCTCAACACCCTCCTCCCTCCAACTCTTTGATTGACACATCAACATATATCTCTGTCAAATCTTACAGATTACATTTGTGGCAGATGGCCGGGGGTCCTGCCCAGTCACGACGTCTGGAGGGTCCGGGAGAGGAGCAATACCTTCCCCGGGGCACGAGAGGGCAGCCACCCTGGTCTGGGTGGGGGCCATGGGAGCAGAGTTTGGAAGCTCAACCCGGTTGGGGCCCATGGTCACCACTAGGGGGTGTCTGGATACTTGTGGAGCCCTGGAAGGCAGCGCTTCCACCACACCAGGAAGTGTTACTGGAGTGCTTCCAGGTGCAAGGACAGCACTTCCGCCACACTGGGGAGTGCTGCCGGAAGTCCGTCATTGAGCACCTGGAGCACAGCTGGGGAAGTTATAAAAGAGGCCATCTCACTCCATTCCAGGAGCTGGAGTTGGGTGGAAGTGGACAGAGCTTGCCTGGGAGGAGTTGGAGGCTAGAGGATAGGAAGAAGAAAGGAGTCTAAAGGACTGTATCTGGGGATTACTGCACTGGGGCTTGGGTGTGTAAATAGGGGTGTGCAATTAAAACGTGTGTGTTTTTAAGACATTATGTGTCTGCCTGTGTGTGCCAGGTCTGAGCCTTTCCACACAGTGCATTAGTATACATCAGGTATTGGGTGGGTTTCTTGTACCACTATGTAGGATTCAAGTTGTCCTTGGGCTGGAAGTTTTTTCAGGACCTCGTATCCCCGAATATAAGGGTCAGTGCCACACATTTCCTATTTATCTGAGATTGCAGATTTCACAAATGACTTTTTTGTGTGTGCTTAAGAACTCTTAGTTTAAACCCTTTTGCTTTGTTTTCTCAAGCGTTTTGGCTTCATTATTGGGTTTGACTTTGGCTTCAGTTTTTCTGACTTTGTTTCATCTACTAGTCTCAGGATCAAATTAAAACTGCCGTCTGACCTTCCTAGACAGAACACTAAGATGATATTTAGTGGATAAGTTTTTATGTTGCTATAATACCTCTGGAATGCAAGTGTACAGCTAAGGAGAGGTATTTTAACCTTAGGACAAACTTTCAACATTAATTGTAGGCATGGGCATGTCACGCTTCAGATAATGTCCATGAATACTTCACAATTTATATTTGTCAAATTACAACTGCACTATCTGCGTGTATGAAACGCACAACCTGTTTTCCCGATTAGTACAATAAATAACCTAATAAGCACTTTACATTTGAATTCAAAATAATGTTCCAGAAAAAATGACTGAGGTATCTGCTCTGTTATGTATCATCGACTGCGATGTGTTGTATTTGAACTCTTTTAAGTTTGAAAAAAAGCAGTTTTTATAAAGTCAGCACTATGACTGGAAACAATGCACAGAAAAGACATGACCTAACAAGTTTGTAATAATTAAGCTCCAAAATAGTTTTTTTAGACTGAGGCAGTAATGAAGTCAGACAAAGAAATGTTTTTCATTTTTGGATCAGAAGTGCAAAACCAACAAGCATAAAATTCTCAAACCCCTAAATGAAATTCTGGATTGTAAAAGGCTGGTGCCTATCTCAGCATCGCTAGGTGCAAAGGCAGGAAACTGTTCTGGGCAGGGTGCCATTCCAGTGCCCACTCATTGACATGCACACACAGGGCAAGTGTAGGGTCTCCACTTCACCTAACCAGCATGTCTTTGTTGATAAGCAGTTACATACAAAGGATATAAATGAAACAAGATGATGAGCCTAAATTAAATTTTTAAGAAGAAGAATATGCCAAAGGAAGTGTCAATAGGGGGAGCTAAGTCAGCATACAATTACCAGGAATTTAAGTGTAGAGTTCTTTTAAAACAATTTTCATTTTTAAAGTTTGTACAGACAATTTACTATAATATTTTAAGCTATGATCCAACAAGAAAATCATTCAAACAGGCTATAACCCTACATTCTTCATCCTACGTTATACAATTCTGGGTCTTACTTGTTCTGGCATAAAGCCGGAATGGGACACTACGCTATGACAGTGCAGACTCACTCTACAGATACTGTGAATTTACAGTTGCCAAATACACTAAGACACATGTCTTTAGGAAAAGCAGGAAGTCTATTAAGGCCTAGAAATAAGAGAATGTACAGACTACACACATACAGCATCCACTTTTGGGGTTCAACCCCTGGTCATTGGATTTACAATGTAGAAGTCCTATATATATAATCAATTTAACCAACTCATGGTTTGCAGTACTCATTAATCTGCATCCAACCCTATAAGCAGGTCCTCCAATGTACAGGAAAACATGGGATGTAGTGGCAGGATTGGCACTCCAGCCACCGTAAAAAAAACTCTCACTGTTCCTGTGTGGTAATGAGGTGTCACCCACTTCACTCGGGTGGTATGTCATGTGGTGGGTGTAGCAACGTGCTATCAGCACATGTTCTCAGCGGTTTGCAGCCTCCTCTGTTCACTCCCAGAAAAACAAGTCAAAAATGCAGAAATTTTTGCAACAACAAAAAATGTTATTACATTAAGAAAAACATGTAAATTCCAAAATGTCAATATAAATACAGTAGGGTAGGTAAGTCTAGTGTACACTGCTTCACTGATGCAAATTTAATACGTGTCGTTCATGTGATATATTTTGAAACTGTCACTAGTGCACAGCTCCACGTTGCATTCAGAACAGTAGAAGCATGTTTCTTTGTGTACTGTTCTTATAATATTTTTGTTTTGTTTCTTGCATATGAGAGGGTAGAATGCCAGTGCCTGATCCACATGACCGACGCGCCCCTTGTGTTATCGTAGGCTACCACAGCCCAAGTGACTTCTACGTTTCCCTGACATGAACATTGACAGTTGCTTCATTGTGAACACTGTTTAGGAGACGTATTTCTTGTCATTCTGCTTGATTGATATCATTTTTCCTTTTTGCCACGTGGATACTTAACCCTGCTACAGCATTATGTGACTGAAATCAATCATTTATTGCGGCTTTGGTCATACAGTGCTGTATGTGTCATTTTCACTATCTGTGTCAACTTCTGATGACCAGTTCACCTTATCAGCACTATCGTTTGATTCAACTAATGGTTTACTTTCAGTTTGTTAAAAAAAACTGACTTTATAGCCTCTTGTTTACACGCCATTGTGTTTTGATTAATTCTCCTTGAATATAATAATGCTAACAGCATTGTTGATCATTGCATTGCTAAATGTGCACTCTCCCCTTTGAATGAGACTTTATAATGGAACACCAGTGGCATGTGTATATAGGAGCGAAATTCAAACATGTTGGCATAGCTGGTGGATCCAGTGTTTCACTTAATAAACTTAATTATAAAAGTACATTTTAATGCTAAATTTAGATCTTAAGGACAATTCCTGATTTACTAAGAAATCTTTGACCCATGCTTTCATGAACAACTATTGGAAGGATTTCAATTTCTACCTTAAAAAATGATGGAAACCAGTATCTGTAATATTCAATGCTGTCAACCTTGGACACGTAGTCAATTTAGTAAGAAATAACATAAGAAAGATATGGAAGAAGATAATCTGCTGTGGCAACCCCTAACCAGAGCAGCCGAAAGAAGAAGAAGAAAAAGAAGATAAGTGTTTAGTTTTGTATTTTTGTTTTAGTGTTGTTAATTATGTTAAAGACGAGAGTCTGCATTTTTAACTTCATATAAGACACCTCAACATTATGTTCCTAGCATGTTCACTAAGGTGCAAGAGTCCCTTTTTATATTGGATAGGATGTGTGGAAGAATCTAAAAAAGGGGATATGCAAGGATGGGAAGCAAATGCAGGCCTTTCACTCGAGTAACAACCTGCAGGAAAGTCATGTGGTAAAACACCAGAGCAAATAACTGAACTGAGCTGAACCTTAAATTACATAGCAAAGGTAAGAAATATAATCTCACTTGCTAACTACGTCTTCATTTTATGCAGCCATGTTTAGAGGGCACATAGTATTAAATTTTGAAGAATATAAATTTATTCATTAATAGATATAGTAATGGAAAGGCACATATTCCCTTAGAGTTACATTGGAAGTAGTAGTAGTTATTCAGGATAAATAAAAGTTCACTAGTGATGTGCTACTGTGAGCATATTAATGTTTTCAGCTAAAGTATTTTGTTATAAAGAACAAAACATAATGTGATCTATCTCCATTTAGTGATGTGCAATTAGGAAAAAAGTCAAGGAACATGTCTTTTGTTTTTTTCAAAGATTCTATACTGAATCACCTGATCAATTTTCCCTAACAAACCTTCCGTTTTAATTGAATGCATCCAGTGCTTGAGAAAGTACTAATCAATAGTCATGTTAAAATAAAACCTAGTAGTATCTTCCTTTTCTGGGGGCTGACACAAACGTCAGATCACTATACATTTAAAATAACTAATAATCCATTTTAGTATTGATACATTTTACATTATATATAGTTAATAGTAAAGTCTTTGTCTACAAAACTCAAGAAGATTGCAAGGAACACAAGTGGAAGAATGGAAAGAAAACAATAGAGAACTGTTCATTTACTCAAATTGCTCTTGTTAGAGCAAAGAAAACATATCCACTAATGCAAGAAAAAATCTATAAATAAAATCTTAAAGCAGCAAAAACAAAACATTCTATGGAGGCATCACTTTGTTTACTGCTAAAGTTTTTTCTACTTATTCTGTATTTGTTACTGTTTCTTGGCCTATATTAAATGTATTTCTGTTCAGAAACCTTACTAAAATGTATTGTTTGAATTTGAGGAATATTTAGTGAATTGGAATTTAAATATAGATTAAATTGTAATTTTAAAAAATGGTGTTTGGTGTATGTGCTACCCATCTAACATGAATTGAAATCTAAGTAATCATCGTATACCTCAGGGTTAACACTGAAATTTATTTTGTAATGCATGTTATAATAATATAATGCATTACTACAAAAGTTTCTGATGTGTCATCTGTTGGAATGAAAAATGCATTGTATATGTCTCATTATATGCCATTTGGGATGACATTTGTAAAAGCAGTGTTAATGTTTGTGATGTATCATCTGCTGGAATGCAAATGCAATGCATTTTATTATTACAACATAACAGAGCACCATTTATTGAAATGAAAATCGTAATGTTTATGTCTCTGTTAAATGTCCTTTGGTCTGGGAGTAAAAGCAGTGTTGTTGGCAGTGCACCATCTGTTGCAATGACAAATGTAATGCAGTTTAATACTTCAAAAATGTGTGATGCACCAATTGTTGGAAAGACAGAGACATGGCAACCAGATGGAAACACAGATACACTGACACATCCTTTTATGAAAGGGTATAAAAACACTTGCTTAAAGCACATGCTTAAAGGATTTTTTTTTTATTTGTATTTTGTGTAATGATTTTTTCCATAATATTTCTATGTACTGTATATATATATATATATATATATATATATATATATATATATATATATATATATATATATATATACTGTATATACTATATATATATAAAATCCTAAGCCAAAAAGTGTAATGTTTTTATGTGACGTTTTTTATGTCACTTTTTTGTCACACTTTAAATCGGGCTTATTTTAAAACCTACATATATATGTTTGGTATCATTCTTTTCAGAATTTATCAAACTTTATTGTGATGTTGTTAGGTTTTCAGATTCTTATTCCGTTTTTAAATTATAAACTAAAATATCAAGAACTCACATCCCTCGAGACGACAATTTTATGCCAAGACATTTAACCACACACAGGGCCGGAAATAAAAGACAAAGAGTAGATGAGAAAGACAGCTGCTGTACAGGCTTTTAAATGTTCGGAGTGCCGCACGAGATGCATCTCATGTGGCATGGCAGCAGCAGCAGCAAGCCAGCAGCTGATCGAGCAAAGAGGAGGTAACAAAAAAAAAGCTGTATTTGTTTCCCATTGTATCACCATTTAAAAGGGGGTTTCAGAGGAGTGACCGAGTCTTCTTGGGGTTGGGGGGCCAGGGGGGTTGACAAGCAAACCAAGTATATACAGTATATAATGTAAATGATTCATGTTATCATAAAGTTCTTGCTCCCCATTGAAATTTCTTATAAATACTTCATTTATTCTTTTCCTTCAAATGATAATAACAAGAAAGTATTACGTAGTACGATAATTTTTAGTTTAATACAAGTTTTCTAAAATATAAAAAGTCTTTAAAGAAGTGAAATTCCTCATTTTGTAGAAGCTTTTCTCCAAGTCCTAGATGTTTCCAATCACTAAAGAAAAAGAACAGAATCAAGCTCAACAAATATTGGCAAAAAGTTAGTGTGCAGGCTTTGTAGAAATGACAGTATATCTCCCTAGAAGCAGAAAGAAGATCAAAAGATAAAAGCAAAATCAAAGTCATCTATATAGAAAAGCCTGCTGCTCACATGGCTGTTTTGTGTGAATTGAATTAGAGATGTAAAATTGGAAAGAGGCAATGATCCTTAGAGGATGCTGCTTCTTACCATTAATTGTATTGAAAAAATGATGTGCTAAACATGGCCAACTATGTACCTAGTGGGTTCATGTTAAATTTTAATGAACTTTTTGTGTACAATAAGTCCAAATGTTAGCATTGACTGCTTTGACACACTTTCATCTTTGCAGATCTTTGTCTTTTTAAAAAGTTGGGTTTTAATTCAGTTGGTCAGTGATATGTATTTTCCCTTCAGCTGTTATTATTTTTTACGTAGCTGAGTTTATAAGCTGGCCAGGTAGCCAGCATCTCTAGGAATAGAATAGCTCCTGTGTGGTTGCATTGTGCCAAGGAACCCAAATATCAAAAGTATTACATAGAAAAGGGCACCAGAAATGTAGCAAAAGGCAGAGGAAGTCCCTGGAGAGAAAATGCAAACAAGTGAGAGGGCTGAGTGAGTTGATAGAGACCACTGGGAGCTGGTAGTTCTGGTCTGCAGGATTTCTACACTGGAAATCAAATGCTAGGAAACTCCAGAAAGAGATAAAGAGAAGCCACTCTGGTATGCCATTGGTCCTCAACAGTTGCAGGATAATATGTGTTTGGCTGAGGAAGAATGGGTCATGTCGTCCATTTAAGGGATAGATTAGAAAGAAGTATGCTTGGCTTTCGATCATACACATTTTTTTCTTTGAAAGATTGTTAGTTGAAGTATTTTTTTTTTCTTTCTTTACCAGCATTCTAGATCTCCTGCTATTATGTCTTCTTGTACCATGATTTGGATCTCTCCAGTACTAGTCAGTTAAGCACAATGCATATAGAGATATCCAATACTGCACATTTAAACACATGTTCTAATCTATGTAAGTGTCGCCTGATTATGAACTTATCCAATACCCTTTTATATTTGTAAATCTGTGTAAACACGCTGAACTGTTCTTTGATGGATAGCCTTTTGTTTAAATGATCCCTTTAAGAAGGTAGAACTGTTAGGAGTCAGCTTGAGGGATCCATGAATTTAAGAGCCAAAAAGACGCCAGGGGTGCATAGACACACAGGGAATAGCCCCTAACCCTAAAAATGACTCTAGAAGGGGATTTAAAGTGTGGTAGAAATTGAACATCTTATTAAAGAAAGAAACATCCTCTAACAGGACAAAACAGTTATCAGGCAGGAGAAAAGCTTTTCATGGTATCTTCTAATTACTCCTCGCCAAAATACCTTAGAGGGAGCATTCATCACAAGCAGTCTGTTACAGCATAGTCAGAATGATCAGAGAAACAAAGAAAAAAGAGGTTCATTTTATAAACATATAGTGTCAATCAATGCATACATTTTACTCTGGTTGGTTCATTGGTTTACACCCAAATGATTTATATAAAATAAAAGTCTGTTATATTTTATTCTGGTTCTTCTTATACCTTATACCTTTATGGGCAGAGTGGTGGCTCTGAGGCTAAGGATCTGCACAGTTCTGCCGGTTCAAATCCCGTAAATGCCAAAAGTGAATCTACTTTGCTGGGCCCTTGAGCAAGGCCCTTAACCTGCAATTGCTCAGTCCCGGGTATGCCATTAATCTGCATCTAGTAGAAATCTGGGGGTTAGTGGCAGAATTGGCACTCCAGCCACCATAAAGAAACCTCGCACTGTTCCATTCCATCTGAACTAGTGTGGTGCTGAGGTGCCACCCATCGCATGGCTGCACTCAGTTCCTAGTCTGGGATCCTGTGGTGGTTTGTCATGTGGTGAGTGTGGTGTGGAAGACGAATGTTCTCTTCGTTCCCTTGTACTAATTCATGTCTGAGAAGTAAGCTTTACAAAACCATGTAATAGCATGCTTTGTTTTAACAAACAGAAAAATGTTTGTGCAAAGGACTCAAGGTCTGAGCATTCCACACATGAGTCTGCCTTATCACATTTTCCCTTAGTTTACATCTGAACGCCATAACAAAAGGGGCCAAGAAATCAAGTTGCATAAGGGACATTGAAGGGGCTCAAGGATTGTGTATAATAAAGTGTTGACTGTTACATTTTATAATGATATTAAATTACGCATTCTAGGGTATAAAACTGGACCCCACCCAACAGACGGGGTTCAGAAGAGCCCTGACGCTGTCATGTACATTTGATTGTCTGCTTTTCTGAAACTCTTCTCACCGTGACTCTGAAAAATAAAGCTGCTTTATAACCACACCTGCTGTCTAGTCTGAAACCTTTGTCCACAGTTTCGACGTGTTATATCAGCGTGTATTCCTAACCTCTCTTATACCTTTGGGTTGAGCCACCGCCTTTGAAATTTCTGTCCATTCTGGTTCTTTTACAGGACATCTGCTGATTTCTTGGTCATCTCCTAGTCATGTTTCAGTACATTTTGTTGTTCACTTGACCTTTTTCTGATTTCCTGATGAAGGCATCTGACATTCATTAACCCTTGATGCTATTTCTTTAAGATGAATGCTATGTTATCTTAAAATTATTCTTCCACAAAAGGTATTTCAGGGAATTGTTAGAAAGTTATTGCAAAGGCTCAGTGGTTGGAAGATGAGAAAGAGAAATGAGTAAGAAGTGATGATGATTCTACTAGAAGTTATGAAGTGATCAATTGGGCAAGCCACTGTCAAGAAAATGGCAGCATATATTAAAATTGTACTGGTTTGTTTGTTATTTTGAGTTTTTTTGAGTTGCTAAAACTATCCACACTTATTTTAAAGCATTTTGGGCCACTTGCTATTATTCTGGATGTTGAAAGATGGCGAGATGGCACTATTTCAGCATGCTCACTTCTGTCCTTTGGGGTGTTCTGTAGTAGTTTTAGATTATGTGTGTAATTCAAAGACATACTGTCAGGATGTGTGTGTGTGTGTGTGTGTCAGTGTGTGATATATCATTTAAAGTCCGTTGGTGTCTTGAGTTGGACGTCATCTATCTGGAAACCCCAGTAGAGGTCAGGTCAGTTATGGGAAATTAATTATTAGAACAAAGCAGTGCTAACAATTCTTGTGGTCTCACTAAGACAGGTAAAACAATGGATACTATACCAGTACACTGTAAACCGAGCAATTATTACATTTTTTTTTGGTGTGGAGGAAATGTATAAACACAGTGGGTAGCACTGCTGAATCCCAGTTAGGAGACCCGGGTTCGCTTCCCGGGTCCTCTTTGCCTGGAGTTTGCATGTTCTCCCCTTCTCTGCTTTGGTTTCCTGCGGGTACTCTGGTTTCCTCCCACAATTCAAAGACATGCAGGTTAGGTGCATTGGAGATTCTAAATTGTCCCCAGTGTGTGTGTGTGCATGTGTGTGCCTTGCGCTGAGCTGGCACCCTGCCTGGGGTTTTTTTCCTGCCTTGCGCCCTGTGTTGGCTGGGATTGGCTCCAGCAGACCCCCGTGACCCTGTAGTTAGGATATCACGGGTTGGATAATGGATGGATGGATGGATGGAAATGTATATATCCAACAAAAGGGGGTGAGCTGCATTATAAGGAAACTACACACTAAGTGCAAACAAAAAAAATCATTTATTTTTTTATTTTACATACAGCAGCATCAGGTGAAAGGCACAAAGCAACCCTGGATGCCAGTCTATCACAGGGCACACTCATGCACTTCTTTTTCTTCTTCTTTCGGGTGCTCCCATTAGGGGTTGCCACAGCGGATCATCTTCTTCCATATCTTTCTGTCCTCTGCATCTTGTTCTGTTACACCCATCACCTGCATGTCCTCTCTCACCACATCCATAAACCTTCGCTTAGGCGTTCCTCTTTTTCTCTTGCCTGGCAGCTCTGTCCTTAGCATCCTTCTCCCAATATACTCATACCCACATATTCTTGACCTGCTTCGAGTTATTTGCCATCCTACTGCTGTCTTTGAGCAGGAAAACCTGAGCAGTCATAGAAAACGCAGGCCAACATGAGAACAACTTGAAAGCTCCACACTGTCCCTATTTTTGTGATATATTATTATTGTTTTACTCATTCCCACTGACTTTTTGAGATATTAGCAATGAATACAGATGCGTTTCTTGGTTGTTGCTGTTATGCTGTACACAATGTCTGACCATTAGTGTGAGTAAGATCAAAAATAACCAGGAGATGATTACGTGTGACAAGAATCATGGAGAAAGAGAAATCAGGTCGATACTCAAAGAGGCAAATGTTTAGGCAATCAAAACACAAACGCAAGAAAGAAATCGGTATCTGAAGGAAGAAAGGAGTTCAAAAATTCAATATATCCAAAAACTGACACTGTAGCCTACTTGTTTGGAAGCTATCACTAGAAGAAGTTCAAAGATTTTATCCAAGTGAAAGATAAAGTGCAATGGAACTGCCACCATATTTATACTGTCACATCCTATGATGAAGCTTACAGTGCTACGTAAAAATAAAGAGATAAAAATAAAATATACTTTCCCAAAACAATTTAAAAATCTCCAGAACGGAATTTACACAATTAAAAAAACATTAAAAAATAAAACAACTAAAAAATATTCAGAATGTATAAAAACATACCATTCAATAAATGTTGCACTTTATTTTTACAGTAAGTTCAAGAATTGATTTGTTTCATTGTGCATGCCTTGAATGTTTCCAAAAGGGTTCTGGTTGATATTTTAGAAGACCCATAGTTTCAACAACAACAAAATAAGGCAAATAAAATGAATACACTGTTCATATCTCCAATTGCAAGTTGGGAAGATAAGAAAGAATATTATTATAATTATGAGCATAGAAATCAGTGTGGAACTGACACCCACCATTTTGATCTTAAGAGTGTTCATACTAGGGATTAGCTAAAGAATTTTCACTATGAATTGTTTGTCATCCCAATTTGGTGCATATATGTTATCCCGGGTTAATGTAATTTCACTAATTTTCGCAACGCTACAAGGTCACAGCCTTCTGAATCATAGATTATCTCAGCTGCTGCAGGCAGAGTTCCATATTCTAACACCAACGTTATCTCTTTTCTGCCTAAATTGATCTTTAAAACTTCAGATGGCTGTCCTGCAGCAATGTGTTTTGGCCTTCAGTGAGCTAACTACAATATCACTTTTTGCTTTTAAAATCATGATTGAGAACTTTAACATTTCAACTTATAAAATGTAATGATGCTTCCATTTTAGGTACATTTTATATTTTAGAAATGTATTACAAGACTATTGCCTTTTAAAATTAGTTTGTCTTGAGATTACATGGATGTCAAGACTCACATCTTACAGATGTTTTACAACAGATGTCATTTTCTAACCTGCTTAATCCTGACCAAGGGTGCTCAGGGGTCCAGAGCCTATCCCAGCTAGCACGGCAGGAACAATCCCCTAGGACAGGGTGCTAGCTCATTTTAGGGAAGCTACAATAGGTATGTGGATATTAAATAGGATGAGCAGGGCTTGCTTTCTCTACCTTCCAGTAGACGTCTGGGGTGCCCCTGAGTTTGGAGGCACTATAATCCCATAGTCTTTCTTCTGATAATCCTGTATTGAACAATACTAAAACATAAATGGAATTACATTATTCCAATAGATAAGGAAACCAGACCGGAGTAACTGCATAAAAGCCATATGGACATGAGGAGCAGCTCCAGGCCTTCCAGTATTCGGTCATGGCAGTGCTAACTTTAATCTCATTATTCCCTCAGTTATTCAAATAATGGTAGTTATGGAGTAGTGAAATGCATGTAAACAATAGAAATGTAGAAAAAAATCTGTGCTTCTAATTCTAAGGTATAAGAAGCTCAGCTGCTGCACTCGATTGATCGTGTTGCATGAACCTGCTTCAAATTGTGATTATTTCTTGTTTCATTGAGATATATTCCATTTGATTGAACTGATCAGGAATTGAACAGAAAATCAGACAAGGCACTGAGCATATCTCTTAAGCCTAGTGTTATAAGTGCATTTGCAAGGGCTTTAGCATTTGCAAAATATTTTCTCACTGCGTCGAGCTTTACTTT
This sequence comes from Polypterus senegalus, assembly GCF_016835505.1. NCBI lineage: Eukaryota > Metazoa > Chordata > Cladistia > Polypteriformes > Polypteridae > Polypterus > Polypterus senegalus. The sequence goes on from NC_053155.1 coordinate 211,349,101, forward strand.
CACAAAATTGACAAATGAGCCTCCCTTAGGAAATATTTCAGTCTCAGCATTTTAAGCAATGTCGTAGGGCCCAAATACACTTGGCATCAGTGAATGGGTGCCAATGGTATAAATTCTGCACTCGGAGTTAAGCGAACATTAGATTATTTTGTCTGAAAGAAAGTCATTTCCATTGCTTATGTTGACAAGTGAGAGCTTGCCAGATTTAAATTTCAGGCAGTGGTCACATCAGATTAAACTTGAGCCTTGAGAGACACACTCTTCAATTGCAATTCACACTCTTTTCCTTTGGGCTTTCTTTTCTTTGACGGCACTGTTTATTTTGCACTTATAATACCCTCTAGGCTAAATTTTCATTTAAGACAGCCTCATTCTTAAGAAACTGTTAATAACGTCTGGGAAAACATTAGTTTGCTGTGCAGAGAATCTGAATCTTTCTTCCTGCGTTCAAAGTTTTTCATGATCAAAAAATGAATGAAGCTCGATTCCATCCTTTTGTCTTTTGTCCGTTTTGCCTAGACACCCAATAATAAATAACATTCTCGAATCTGCTAGTTCAAGATAGTGAGTGGGCCAAAGCCTATTTACGTGCAAGACAGGAACCAGTTCTGGACTGGGCACCAGTACATGGCAGGGCACTCCCACACCCATAACTTGAGACTGACTATTTAAGAATCAACCTTAAACTTAACAAACCTGTTTGGTGACAAAAGGTTGACAAAGGAACACAAAATGGAAGGACCATCAGTCCTATTCTAGAAAGAAGTCTCCTTAGTTGAATCCAAACTCCGAGGAAGCAGCTTCCAAAATGAATATTGTCTTTCTGTCATCTTGTTCTTTAAATAGTGGAAGAACTGGAAGGAGTGGTACTTGCTGGTGACACTGAAGAAATGACCTCACCGCTCAGAGGGACTTTCCTTCTCCATCCTAAAGGGAAACAGGGAAAGGCAGATACTGTGTTACACTGTCTTCATTCCCTGTCAGGAGTTTCCTTGGCTTGTATGTGTGACAACCACCCTGAATCACTTAATGTGCATCACAGGTAAAGGAAATATTAAGGAAAAGATTGAACTACACATAGAAACGACAGGAGTTATTCTGAACATTCAGCATGGGTTAAGAAGAGTGAATTTGTGATTTACTAACATGCTGGAATTCTATGCGGAGGCAACAAAAGGATATGATCTATGATCTATCTTACAGACAGACCTCAATATGTGCGTCTTGGGAACTGCAGGTCTGACATTGTGGTCAGCAACACAGGAGCACCACAGGGTACTGTACTTTCTCCGGTCCTGTTCAATCTATATACATCAGACTTCCAATATGACTCGGAGTCCTGCCACGTGCAAAAGTTCGCTGATGACACTGCTATTATGGGCTACATCAGGAGTGGGCAGGAGGAGGAGTACAGTAAGCTAATCAAAGACTTTGTTAAATGGTGCGACTCAAACCACTTACACCTGAACACTAGTAAGACCAAGGAGCTGGTGGTGGATTTTAGGAGGCCCAGGCCCCTCATGGACCCCGTGATCATCAGAGGAGACTGTGTGCAGAGGGTACAGACCTATAAATACCTGGGAGTGCAGCTGGATGACAAATTGGACTGGACTGCCAATACTGATGCTCTGTGTAAGAAAGGTCAGAGCCGACTATACTTCCTTAGAAGGTTGGCGTCCTTCAATATCTGCAGTAAGATGCTGCAGATGTTCTACCAGACGGTTGTGGCGAGTGCCCTCTTCTACGCAGTGGTGTGCTAGGGAGGCAGCATAAAGAAGAAGGATGTCTCACACCTGGGCAAACTGGTGAGGAAGGCAGGCTGTATTGTAGGAATAAAGCTGGACAGTTTAACATCTGTTGCAGAGCGACGGGCACTAAGCAAACTCCTGTCAATCATGAAGAATCCACTGCATCCACTGAACAGTGTCATCTCCAGGCAGAGGAGTAGCTTCAGTGACAGACTTTTGTCACTGTCTTGCTCCACTGACAGACTGAGGAGATCGTTCCTCCCCCACACTATGCACTCTTCAATTCCACCCGGGGGAGTAAATGCTAACATTATTCAAAGTTATTGTCTGTTTTTACATACATTTTTATCACTCTTTAAGTTATTATTGTTTTTTATTAGTATGCTGCTGCTGGATTATGTGAATTTCACTTTGGGATTAATAAAGTATCTATCTATCTATCTATCTATCTATCTATCTATCTATCTATCTATCTATCTATCTATCTATCTATCTATCTATCTATCTGATCAAAGTGGAGCTTATGATATTATTTATTTGGACTTTCAGAAAGCATTTGATAATGTGCCACATGAGAGGTTGGGCATCAAGCTAAAAGTAGTGGGAGTTCAGATTGTTAAGTGTAGATGGGTGCAAAATTACCTAAAACACAGGAAGCAGAGGGTTATGGTGCAAGTAACCCTATCAGAATCAGCTGATGTTGAGAATGGCTATTTTTAATACTGTATATATAAATGACTTGGATAGGAATATCACTATCAAGGTGGTTAAGTTTGCAGATGATACCAAGCTAGGTGGACTGGCAGATAATTTTGAATCTATTGAGTTATTACAGAAGGACTTGGACAGCATACAGGCTAAGGCAGATTTGTGGAAGATATAATGTCAGTAAATGCAAATAATTACCTGTAAGAAGCAACAATGTTAGGTTTGAATACACAATGAGAGCTCTGAAAATTGCAAGTACACTTCATGAGAAGGATTTAGAAGTCGTAGTGGACTTGGCCCTATCAACTGCTAGATAGTGCTCAGAAGCCATTAAGAAGGTCAATAGAATGCAAGGCATGATGTGTGGAGTACAAGTCCAAGGAGGTTAAGTTCAAGCTTTATAACACACTGTTGAGATCTCATATTGAGTACTGGGTACAGTTTGGGTCTCCAAGCTATAAAGAGGAAGGTGCTAGAAAAGGTCCAGAGAAAAAAGACTAGGCTAATTCCAAGGCTAAAAGGATGAATTAAGAGGAACGATTAAAAGAGCTTATCCTTTTTAGTTTAAGGAAATAAAGATTAAGAGGAGACATGATTAAAGAGAATTAGTACAATGGATTTTAAAATGAGCTCATCAAGAACGCGGGGACTTGTTAAGGGTACATTGTGTACAAAAATTAGGAAATTTTTCTTTACACAGAGAACCATAGACACTTGGAATAATTTTTCAGTACTGTGGTAGACAGTAGGACTTTAGGGAGTTTCAACAATCGACTTGATGTTATTTTGGAAGAATTAAGTGGATAGGACTGGTGATCTTTGTTGAACTGAATGGGTTGTTCACATCTAGATTGTTCCAATGTTCTGTTTTTTTTTGAAAAGCTGTTTTTAGTATTTAATATGAAACCAACTTTTTAATAATACTGAATAAAGATGACAGCTAAGAAAAACAGCAGTCAGTACTGTTTTCTGGATGAAAACTTTGACTTGATAAGGTAGTGTGACTTAAATTCCAGCTCTAGATTGTGATGTAACTTCATGAAGCAGCATCAGCTTACATAGTTATGAATGATTTATTTGTCAAAAGCAGCTGTTATGCTCAGTAAGTAGGTTTAGGACTGGTAAGTGAAGTCTACATTAAAAAAGTAAGTGAGAAAAAACTGATTGATACAATAAAAAGCCTGTGATTATGGTAGATATGCTTTTTATCTGGAAGGTACTGTGTGCTAAAACATAATGAGCGCAGCACATAGCTAGTTGAGGTTCTTTAACCACCATGTCCTTTTCTTGTCTTTCATTATGTCCAAAAATTACACTGCCTTGTTTATTGTGGTGAGGAGAGTGGTTTTAAAGTATTTGTATTGCTGTACCGGAGCAGTAGTCATTTGTTCAGAAGACTACACATAATTAGATAAGGAGGTTGCATTTCTTCTTTCAGTGCCTCTGATGCCTATTCTTTTGTGTATGTGTGCTTCACCTGCTCACGTATACAACTGATGTTTTGCCTCTTTGTGTAGGTCTGTGCTTTCTACTACTAAATCTAAATTTAAAAACATACCTTTCTCATTAGCTTTTGGGCTTCTTTATGTGTATTTTTATGGACATAGTCTGTTGTTTTATGTTTTAATGTCTGTCTTTTTTGATTCTCTCTTCTCATTTCAGCTCTGTTTTAAAACATGCTTCAAAAAATTGCTTTCTGCTTTTTTCTTGCTATATGGTTGAAATTAGGTCAACATTACTATCATTATGGCTCAGCACCTGGCAGACATGCACAGGAAGAGCAACATATACAATAATAAAACTTTATTTTCATTATGTTAGTTCCTTGCAGCACACAAAGACAAGGGGTGAAATTCATTCATGATGCTGCTCAAGTGCAAATAAAAAATGAATACGTCTCTTGCTTCCCCACTGGACCAAGCTATCACTTTATTTTCTCTTTCTCTCATATGGGAAAAATACATTCTATTGTTCTTCAAAAATCTACTCCTGTGAGCTTCCACCTACAGTATTTGTAAACTAGGTGCACTATTATTACAAAATTGATAATTGAAGGTTATTGCTTTTAACAATATAATTATGATTATTAAATTCAGTTAATAGGATTGCATCGGAATAGCTGTTTTGTGTTGCCATCTGCGTATACTGTATTCCGTATACATACAGTATAGTAGAATCCTCATATACCACTTTTTTGGTAAACCACTTTAGAAAATGTTAATTGTGATATCTGTTGTAACATTAAGAATTTAGTGTTTAAAATAGTAACGTTTACATTTTTGATAATAAAAATGCAATATGGTATTGATTGCAAAGAACAATATGTGTATGCAGTGTGTTACTGTTTTTGTAATACTTTAAATTGCTGATATTAAAATTATGAAGCAAATTTTAGTATAACACAAACTTTTTTTGCTCCTTAAAACAAATATTACTCCTGCAAAATCACCCATGAGATTCTCACTCACAATCCAAAAATGTTAAATATGGATAAATTTTGGTTCTTCTACATTAAGAAAGCATCGATTGCCTGTGTATGTTGTCTTGAATGTCAGAGAACTCCCTTCCAGTCTTGGAGAAGGTAAGCAATACCACCTTGGAACAAGTGGCAATGCTGGCATTGGTGGTTTCTTCTCTTTTCACGACAGTTCCAGGAAGACATCAAAGGACGATACCTAGCCCCTCCCACAGCACCCAGCGAAGGCCCCACCCCTTTCATCCTGGATGCCATTAAGGTGGACTGTTCCTGGAAGTTTTTTTTGTTGTGTTTTAATTTTAATTAGAATCAGATAACATTCCATACAATCAAGTGAATGTTAAGAAAAAAAAAATCAACCCCCAACCAACAGAAAGAGTGGAGAGCAACCAACCAAAGCTACTCTTTATAAGCAGCAAAAAACGAAGAGTGTCTTTTTCCCTGAAATGGTGACTTAGTCTTAAATGTTATTGATAAGATCCTGCCATATACTAAAAAAGATTTGAATACATCCTCTAAGTGAGAATTGGAGTTTTTCCAAATTCAAATAGTATAGAACATCAGTTACCCACTAACTTGAAAATGTTGGGTTGGGACTCTTCCAGTTGAACAAGATAAGTCTACGTGCTGATAGTGAAATAAAAGGCGATTATAGTTTGTTTGTCCTTCTCCACTTTAAGCCCATCTGGGAGTACACCAAGCACAGCTGTTAATGTCTTGGGATGGATTATGACACCAAGGCTGTCTAATAGGCATTTAAAGGTTTTTGTCTAAAATGTTGTTAATTTGGTACACACCCAGAACATGTGGCCCAGTGAGGCTGTAGCTTGATTGCAATGTTCACAGGATGAATCTTGCCCTGGAAACATTTTGGACAATTTTACCCTGTGGGAAGCCAGCAGGGCATGCCAGGAAATGTAGTCAGTCAGAGCAGCCCTGTTGGAGTCACTGGGTGCCGCAATAGGGCGCTGCAGGAAGACACGCTCTTTGTTGTAATGATCCGGAAGTACTTTCATCGGGCAGTGGTCCTGGCATCGGAAGTACTCCCGGGTCCTTAATAAAAGGGACCACACTCCTTTACCCAGGCGAGTCGGAGGTGGGAAGAAGAAAGGCAACACTCAACTGGAGGAAGGCATTGTAGTGGTAAGAATATTGTGGAGAGAAGAATTATAGAGAGAGAGAGGAGCCTGTGCTTTTGTGCGACTTTGTGGTATTGAGTGAAGGAATTATGTTGAATAAACCATTCTTTTATTTGAAAATAAAACTGGGACTCTTAATGTGTTTGTGTTGGGGTTTGAGGATGCTGATGACCCCGGTTTCATCACACCACCATCTGCAAAACTATTCCCTTTTTGAGGGTTGTCTTGCTGTTGCTTCTCCAGTGTACCTGTTGTCATTTTATTTGCACCAAAGCAGGTGAAGAAGATTCACAATCACTTATGCTTCCTAACTGGACGGATTGATATCCCTGAAATTTAATTGGTGTTAAACTGGTGTTAAAAGTGAGGCCCCGAATGGGGATGTGTAGGAGTAAGGGGCTCTCCAGCTTGATCTTAATTGCTGAGTAATGAGATGTCTGTATTAGACCTGATGGCTTATGGTGGATGATCTAAACTAGAGAATGAGGAATAATCTGCCCTAGTAAAGGGGGATAAGGTTTGTCCTAAAATAAAAACTGGGATGATTAAGTGTTCCCTTAATTTTGAGGAGTTATTAAGAAGGTAAAGTGCTGCTGTCATTATGTCATTTATATAATGGGTTATATATATTCCACACTCCGATACAGTGGGATAAATACTTGAGAGTAAGCAACGCTAAAGCAGTTATGGTACAGTATTTGGAATAGTGTGGCCATTCCGTTGACCATTATATTGTTACAGGTTAATTGCAATCAGATGCCTTAAACTAATAAACAACATCCATTTAATTTCAGTGTATTTATAAAGCCGCGTCAGGGATGTATATCTAAAAAATAAAGGGAAACCACTGGAACAAAAGCACTGCTTTGACACTGGGTGCCGCCAGTTTGCAAAACCAAGCAGGGAATTTGAATATGCCAAGGATTTAGCTGGCATGAAAATGTGCGTGGCTTTACGCCAAGTTTAGTTTTTATACATCGCAATGTGAGCGTGGAAATGGGAATATGCAATATTTTTGCAAGTACACACCATTTATACATGAGGCCCCTGGTGTTTAAATTACTCTTTGATGTCAAAACATACATCCTTGCCTAGTCCAGAGGATGAAGTGGTATTAGAAGAGGGATGGATACTCCAAATTCTGCATCTTATCTGGCCATCAATTTAATGTTAAATAAGATAAGATCAGATTATTTTTGGTTTGTTTTGCAACATTTGTAGCATTCACAAGAAGTTCCATTTTTGCTAAACATAACAAAAGTGTCATCCATTTCTGTATCTAAATTTTACTTTTAATTTTGAGGCAATATTGGCGAAGCATCCACATTTTTTTTTTATTAAATATTGTATTTATATGCAGAATGAATGATAGACTACCTCTACTTTTTGACAGCAGCAAGAGCCAAGGCAGATAAACTGAAATAATAGCTTTTTGAAATTAATTAATCTTTTTAAGGTACATGATTGCACAAATTTTTATTCATGTAAACCCAAATATTTATAATTACATTTTACTTGCCAGTTACTTTTTAGTAGTATCAACTCAACAATTTTGAGTAGAGTGTGCAAAAGTTTAATTAATGGTTACTCATTCCAAAAAATACATTCAATTCCATATAAATTTATAGTAATATAAATAACTTTGTAAAGAATGGTATGCAATAAACACTCAAATGCCCATTTATAATATATCAACACAAACCATAAAGTACAAGAAACACTTCTTTATTTATTTCTATTGATTACACTTTTTGTGAAATTTTAATACTGTATTAATTATAACGTTGTATTGGAAGCAAAGAAAAATATATTTTTATGATGTAGGGTGCACAACAAGGTTGCTAGCCTTTAAAAAAGTATCATAAAACAACTTCCATAACCACACAAAACCAATGGCATTCAGAAAGAAAATCAGTTTATGAAGTCTTTAACTTTCTTTACAACAGTACAAAGTTGTGGTGTTCTTTTAGACCACAGTGAAACAAAAAGGGTAGAAGTTTATGCAAAATATCATACTTTATGCAAAAAAAGGATAGTCATATACAATAAAACATTAGAACAATCTGGACAAGAACAGGCCATTCATCACATCAAATCTTGCCAGTCCTATCCACTTAATTCTTCTAAAAAAATTGTCTAGTTTTAAAAGTCCCTACTGTTACCACACTACTAGATAGCTTATTCCATGTTTCTATGGTTGTCTGTGTAAAGAAAAACTTTCTAACGTTTATGTGAAATTTACCCTTCACAAGTTATCAACTGTGTCTGCATGTACTTGATGAACCCATTTCCCTTCATAATTTTAAACACTTCATTCATGTTTCCTCTTAATCTTCTTTTCCTTAAACTAAAAAGGCTCAGCTCTTTCTTATATTTCAACCCCTGTAGCGCTGGAATTAGCCAAGTCGCTCTTCTCTGGACCTTTTCTAGCGCTGCTATGTCCTTTTTGTAACCTGGAGTCCATTAAATCTTTCATTTATCTGCCACAAATCTGCCCAGGCCTGTATGCTTTCCAGATCCCTCTGCAAAGATTCAATGGATTCTTGATTATCTGCCAATCCATCTAGCTTGATATCATCTGCAGACTTAACCAGCTTATTATTTATATTCCTATCCAAGTCATTTATACATATTATAAACTAGCCGTCTCCTGCAGCTCCGTCCACATAGATGTGAAACAGGACAGCGAAGAAGGCTCCCTACTCCTGAAGTCACACTTCCTTCTCCCTACGGCCCGCAACCTCTGTCTCGGATTAGCTCAAATATATCACTTCTACAAGTGAACTATGATTCTTAGCATGATGAGGGAAGTCGCAAAATCAACCGGAATGTTCAAGCAAATTCTAGAAAAGAAAACAATCTAAATCTGTTAAGTAGTTCTCTTGTTCGCTAGCTAAGCATAAGTAAGGTACATACCCCAAGGGTGGTGCATGAGTGAGGAGGTCCTCGCCCCCCTCCACTCGGCCCACTGTGTGTCTCTCGGATTCGCGTAAATAAATTGGTACTGCACGCGAACTATGATACTTAGCCAAATGAGAGAAATCAACCAGAATGTTCAAGCAAATTATAGAAAAAAACCCGATCTAAATCCGTTAAGTAGTCTCTCATGAAAAGCGGACAGACATACAGAAAGACATACTTTAAATTTAATATATATAGAGAGAGATAGCAGGGGGCCCAGCACTTGTAACATCAGCCAGTTCTGAAAAGGTTCCTCGTACCATAAACCTTTGCTTCCTTTTTCTGAGCCAGTTCTGGACCCACCTACAAACAGCACCCTGAGTTCCCACTTCTTTTAATTTGATGCCCAATCTCTCAAATCAGTATTTCAAGTTATATCAACTTATAACTTTGTATCTGACAAATTAGAATATTATATTTTGAAGATGTTTCCTCCGACAGTCCAAAGACATGCAGGTTAGGTGCATTGGCTATCCTAAATTGTCCCTAGTGTGTGCTTGCTGTGTAGGTGTGGTGTCCTGCCCAGGGTTTGTTTCCTGCCTTGCGCCCTGTGTTGGCTGGGATTGGGTCCATCGAACCCCCGTGACCCTGTGGCTGGGATATAGCATTTTGGGTAATAGATGGATGGATTTTGAAGATTAGAAAAGTATTAATTTCAAGAGTAACGTAAAATAGGTGAGTAATTACAACAGTCTCCGAGGCTGATTACACTTTCGTGTAAAAGAAAATAATTCAATGGCTTTGTTTCAACATCAAATAATTGTGTTAATGTGATATCTGAGAGACTGTTATCTGTGCAACTTGAACAACCATAGTAGAACCATGAAATGTGATTTTTTTAAAGTTAAGTAATCTTTAATTAGATGTATAAAGTAACCATCCCTCTGTAAAAAAAATTCCTATATACTGCTGTTTAGGACCTAGAATTGATAGCAGAGGTTTGTGGTTAATGAGCAGTGTAAACTTACAGCCATAGAAATATTTGTCTATTTTTTTCTCCAAAGATAAAAACTAATGCTTCTTTTTCAATTTGGGAGTAGTTTCTCACAATAACACCACCCCTAAGCCTAACCCCTAACCCTAACTCCATTAGGTGATGCATCACATGCTAAACATAACAGCCTTTGGGTGGTACAACAAGCCAGTGCTCTACTAGTTGCCAGTGTCTGTTTACATCAACTGATTATCTTTTCTCACTTTGGGGACCAATCCCATGCCATATTCTTTAACAATTTCGGAAGTGGTTGTAGTACTGTAGATAATCTATTTAAACCCCATAATAATAGTAGGGCTAAAAGCTACCATATTTTAGTTTCAGGTGCTCAAAGGATCACTCACCTTCTCTTTTGTGGAATGCAAACCATCCTTGTGAATTTGTTGTTTCTAATACTCCACACATTTTTCAGTAAAACTACACTTTGGCTGATCTTTATTCCATATTGTCCCAGCCTTGACAACCTTGCATCCAAAATCTGTATGTGCTGCTGCTTGGTTTTAGCAGTAATAAGGATGTCATCTAGAAAACAGGTTATACATTCTGATCCTTATAACATCTGTTTCATTGCAGGCTGAAAAATCACTGGTGCACTGGAAACTTCATTTGATAATTGGTCATAACAGTATGAACCCTCAAGGGCGTTTACTACAAGTTATTGCTTTGACGTCTCACCCAGCTCTAACTGTTGGTACGTAGAGTACAAATCTGATTTGATAAAATTTTTACCCCCAGCAAGAGTAGCAAACAACTTTAGGTAGTGAGTACTGCTCTTCTCTTATTCCTTGATTTGCTGTCACTTTATAGACTGTGCAGATTGTGAGCAACTGATCCTGTTTTGGCACTACTACAACTGGAGCTGCCCAAAACCCGTCTTTCAGTTTTTTAAATAATCCAGTCTTTTCCAGTCTATTTAGTTTAAAATCCACATCTTGCTTAAGTGCAGGAGGTACAGGGTGTGCCTTGCGAACTTTTAGATTAACATCTGGTTTTCTGGTTATTAATTTGTGTATCCACTTGCATTGTTAATTCTTTTTCCTTCCAGCATCACTTCTCCATGTATTTCTTTCACCCTATCACTAGCTGTGAACACAGTGCACCGTTTTTGAAGCCCATTTCTTTCACTTTGTTTCGTTGCCTTTATTCTTGTTTTCGTTTCTGCATAGATAGGTTCAAAGCATAAAGGATAAAAATCATTTTTTATTTTTTAAATTGTACATCTGTGCATCCTGGTTTCCCATCCACAACAACCACATTTGTTGGATTTAAGTATTATTCTCTCTCTTTGCAGGACCTCTGAGCTGTTTTCTGTTTAAATAATGACAAGTTTCTAGTAGAGAAGATGGCTTTCCTGAGTGATATATTTTTTGCACTAACTGCATTTGCAAAGTAGATATGTTTAGTAGCAGTGGCACATCCCAAACTTTTTGAAAACTTCCGACAAAAGATCAGTCTTTATTTCTTTGGAAAGTATGCCACACACTAACCTTTGTCGGTGCACCTCTTCCAGAATAGTCTTGAAATTACAATTCATTGCCAGGTGTTTCAAAGCCACAACATATTCAGCGATACGTACTTTCCTCTCCGCTCTTGTTTAGTTTATAAAAGTGAAACCACTCACTATAATCAAAGGCTGTGGTTTTCAATGTGCTAACAATGCTTCTTTCAGCTGTAGGCCTACATATGTCTTTGTACTTGGTGAAGCTGGCATGAGTAAATTCTTCAACAAGCCATACGCCTTTGTGCCTGCTAGACAGAAAAGCACAAACCTTCTTTTTTTTTCTCTGGCATGTCATTTATTGTCATCAGGAGCTCCAGATGCTGAAGGAAAGAGCTGAAGTCATCCTTTGATTTGTTGTACTCAGCATTTTTTCCATCTGAGCCATTGCTGCTTTTGTATTGAGTGTGCTGAAACTGTCCCATCACTAATTTGTTTTATCTTCTTTCTCTTATGTTTTTAGATATAACCTGTCATTTTCCCCAAGTGATTTTGTAAGACTGAATGTGTCTTCTTACTTAAATATATTCAGGCTGATGTTGTTTATGTTAGAAATTATTTTCTTCTTTCCTCCTTGCTACTCAGCTCAGGTTTGTGGAGAAATATGCAGAATGACTTCATTATTCTGCCATTGACCAGTTAGTTACTCTCATACATTTCTGCACCTCCTTCACAGTTATTATTGAAGTCTTGATAGCCTACCTGAGCTTTCTTCTTCCACAGGCATCAAGGTTGCAATATCCTGAAGTATTTCCTTCACTTCACTGTTCACGTCAGTGCTGCATTATGTACCGTAAGTAATGATTTCAAATTATTCCATATCTCTGATCTGATCTGAACCTTTCAAAAATAAGATCTTTTGTTAGGTGTTTTCAGTGTCATGACATACCAGAACACTAAAGCAGATTTGGTGTATGGGATCTTTAAGCAGAATCAGGCTCCACATCACAAGGCTAGGAAAGTCCTGCAATGCTTCAAAGAACATGATAGTATATTCATGTTACGTCTATGGTGTTCTTTCATCCCCAGCCTAACTTGAAGCAATCATAGGTAACATAGGACTCAAAATGGACTGGCATCCCCACACTGTTCCTGCAACATCACACAATGATCAATTTGGCTCACAGCTCTGGAAAACTGGATAACACTTACAGGCTGCTTAAAATCTGTGTGAGATTTGTATGTTCTCCTCATAAGTCTACGTGCATTTTTATTAGAATATTCTTTAAAAACTTAAAAAGTAAATACAGGTAAGTTGATTAGACGCTCTAAAATTAACCGGTGTGGTTTTTCTCAATGAATGGGTGATCTATGATCACTTGGTTCTTGCCTTGAACTTGATGCTGCCTTCAATCAGATTAGCTAATTTTAATAAAGGGTTTGACTTACAGTAAGTAATTGTACTGTGTATATAAATGCCACAATTCAAAGAGGAATACTATACTATTGAAATTAGTTCCGGGCGGCACGGTGGCGCAGTGGTAGCGCTGCTGCCTTGCAGTTAGGAGACCTGGGTTCGCTTCCCGGGTCCTCCCTGCGTGGAATTTGCATGTTCTCCCCGTGTCTGCGTGGGTTTCCTCTGGGCACTCCGGTTTCCTCCCACAATCCAAAGACATGCAGGTTAGGTGGATTGGCGATTCTGAATTGGCCCTAGTGTGTGCTGTTTGTGTGTGTCCTGCGGTAGTTTGGCACCCTGCCCAGGATTGGTTCCTGCCCTGGGATTGGCTCCGGCAGACCCCGTGACCCTATTCGGATTCAGCGGGTTAGAAAATGGATGGATGGATGAAATTAGTTTCAGTTGATGATTTAGATCCAGTTTTTATAATTTGAGGGATTTCATTAAAACAAATTCCAACTGTAATTTCTTAGCTACTCCTACTCATCCTATTTTGCTGATAAACAGCTTTGAGCTTTCTAACCATGATCTGTAATTGTAAAGTGCATCAGAGAGAGAATGTGCAGCATTGTTCATAATGGCACTCAGTTTTGGTTGCCTTTTCTCCTTTACTATGACTTCTTGCAGGGGGGGGCCACAGTGTGTCCCAAAACTGTGCCTGCCCTTCTATTTAGTGTGTTGATTCGGTGGGTTCACAGAGTGTACAAGATGTAAAGGATGACATATTAATGGAACACAGTCTAAAAAAGATAAACAAGTCTGCTCTGCCCTTTCTTATATAGTCTCTCTGTGTTCCCGAGACCAGTCCAGCCTGCCATTAATGTGGAACCCCAAGTACTTGTAGGAACGGACCACTCTTTGAACAGTGACTAGACACAGAGGCTCTTTTGTGCAGCAAAAGTCAATAACCAGTTCTCTTGGGTTTGCTGATGTTAAGTTTCAGAAAATTCTTTTTGCACCAAGAAACAAAGTTCTCCACCTGACTCCAATGAGCCCCCGAATCAATACACCCCTTAAGTGCAGAATCGTCTGTGAATTTCTGCAAGTGATATGACCTGGTGTGGTGCTCCAGCGTTGCTCACATCCATATCAGAGACACAATACTCGAGCCTCACAGTCAGAAGTTTTTCTTTCATTTTAGTTATTCTGGTATGTTTTAAGAGGAGGATTTGTGGTTTGTCATCTGCTCTCTATATATCAAATCCTAAGCCCTAAAAGTGCAATGATATTATGTGACTTTTTATGTCACGTGTCATATGTTTGATATCATTCTTTTCAGAATTTTTCAAACTTTTAATGTGATGTTGTTAGATTTTTCAGATTCTTATTCAGTTTTTTTAATTAGAAACTAAAAAATATGAAGAACTCATGTCCCAGCAGCTGATCGAGCAAAGAGGAGGTAAAAAGAAAAACGTTTTTTGTTTCCATTGTATCACCGTTTAAGAGAGGGTTTCCGAGGAGTGACTGCGTCTCCTTAGGGTGTGTTCAGCCCCCTTCTTCACAACGTGAGTGGCTGATTGGCCGCAACTGGGGGTTTTGTACTGAAGGCACCGGGGGGCTTGCCCCCTTAGTAATATAATAATATTTATTTATTTATTGAGCTTATGTTAAAAGCTAAGTTTCCTTCTGGGGACAAATAAAGTGTATTGCCTATTCATCCATTCATCCATCCTGCCTGCCTGCCTGCATTCTGTTAAATGCAAGATTTTATGAGGGGCAATTTTTGAGAAATGTATTTATAATCCAGAAATTAATTACTTGAAGTACTGTTTCTAACTATATTAAAAAGACAGGTTAAGGGCAATGTTCCCTAATGTCTACTTTGTTAAGAGAAATGACAAAACAACAGTGCTGCTCCAGTTCAACTTTTCCTTCTGCAACCCGTTTTCTTTGTTGTTTACTAAGAACAAAAATGTTCAGATGAGCAGCAACTAAACAATTTAAAGTCTTTATTATTAAATTTCTGATTCAATTCCTATGACTGTTTAACTTTATTCAGACAATTCACATCAGCAGATTAGCTCATGCAAGGAAGAATTTCTCTGTACCCCATGCATGTGACTGTACTGACCGTATGACCTCATGAAATGCCTTTTGGAAATGTGCTTAATTTGATAATGTGCTTAATTTGATAAGTGTAATTTATTTTTCTGCAGAGAGCACAAAGGGTCAAGGCTTCCCAAGAGTTAAAATGCACACTCAAACAGTATAATCATTTGTAGCCAATGAAGTCATATAATTCTCCGTAGTCCGGTAATTTGAAGGATGCTTGTGTAAGCAAAATTTGTAAGCTTTCAGTGGTGTTATTGATTAGTTTTTCCCCACCTTGTGACTGTGACCTTTGAAACTGCCCATGCTTAGTTCACTACAGTTTGAAAATTAGACCTTAAATAATACATTACAACATGAAGCCAGTAGCCTTTATGTATATCCATCAGTATTGCATTATACTGCATTTGTTAGGCCCAAGGTTTTCAGCACCAGCCCTCCCAATGGCTGCAGGTTTTATTCCAACCAATTTCACAATTAATGCATCATTTTTACTTTTATTTGGTCTTGTTGTTTAGTGATCTATTCTATAAATTCTTAGATTTGTGTGGTCTCTGCCTTAGCTTTAAATTTGTATGTTTCTTTTGCTCTTACTTTTTAAAATGACTTTTTCCTGCTGTTTGTTCCCTTATTGCATCTAAAAGCTGATGATTAGCAATGAGCAGCACCGACTGAGGGGCAAACAACACTGAATGCCGAAGGGGAGCAGCTCCTTCGCTGCCATTTTCTCGTATCTGCTTATTAAGAAACGTCCCTTACTGATGAGCAGAGTGGCACTGAGGTCATCGCTCCCCTTTAGTGTTGAGTGTTGCCACCATTTGGATATGATTAAAGGCTATTTCACATTAGGCAACTTTTTCAGTGATTTTCAGTCATAGTCTTCATTGAATAATCTTTGCCAGACATTCCCACAAAGCCGATCATCTAATGTGATATCTCTAATGTCTGAGACCAACTAGTCTGTGACTGGCTAGGATAACATCAAACAGGTTTGATTTTCTCTTTGGTTGTAGTTTGGGGCTCTTTGTGTCCAAGCGTCAAAGTGCTGGAAGTACAATGCATAGAAAGTAGTGATGAGGAATAAGGAACATTTGTGTTTTAAACCTCACAAATAGAAGAGAAGCTTGTGTGTCTAATGTCTTGTGTTTTATATGCTAAAACAGAATGGAAAAAAGAAAAAGAGGGCATTGACTGCCACTGAGCGCACCACAGCTATTAACTCATCATGCAATGCTGGCACGCTATTGGCTGTCAGAAAAAGGGGTGACCACGACTGTGATTGAAAATGGCCGCTCAGTTGGTAAATGTGACAGAGGCTGCCATTTTCAGTTGTGTATTTTGACACGATGCAGTGACGAGATCAGCGACTTTGGTCAGCAAATCCCACAGTACCCTTTGACTTAATGGAACAAATGGTAAATAAAAAGAAAATGGCAAAGGAAAGGTAAGCATTTAAAGTTTTCCATCCATCCATCCATTTTCTAACCCGCTGAATCCGAACACAGGGTCACGGGGGTCTGCTGGAGCCAATCCCAGCCAACACAGGGCACAAGGCAGGAACCAATCCTGGGCAGGGTGCCAACCCACTGCAGATTTAAAGTTTTCTCTATAATTAAAATAATTTTTTAGAATAAGCAAATAAAAAAGATCCTCTCACTAAACAATGAGATTCAAATTCAGAATTAGGCACTGATTGAGAACATGGTTGGAAAACAAACACTGCAGACATGAAAGTGCCTGAGGACTGAATTTGAAAACCTCTGTAAAACAAAATCAAAACAGCCACATCATTATGATTTTTGGTGGTTCCTGCATGCATTTCCTAATTTGGCATGTATGAGAATTTACTAGTATTATTTTCTTGTTATAATTACTAGGGGGCTCTGCTCGCCAACCCCCCCGTAGACGCTACACGCTAGCCACTTCGCGGCTCTGCCACTCACGTATGGGGAAGCAGATTTACAATTTAAACAGATTGTTATTTTCATGGGAATTGTTACATATACATTATAGACCTAACTTTTACATGGCAGCGAGTAATTAACCATAGTAAAAAATAGTAAAACGTAATAAATTGAAAGAAAGTTATGTTTCATTTTGCATTAGAAGTATTCATTGCGTTATACATTTTTGTTCTGTTTGGCATTGAAATTAACATGCAAATACTTTTTAAACTTACACTTTTAATGTAACACTTCAGAAAAAACAATATTTGGAATTAAGTTTTTTTCAATATCGCATTAAATTTTGATTCTGTATTTTGATTTACATCAGAACAATGCAACGTATAACTGCCTGTGAGTGAATATCGTTTCTTTCCCTGTAATAAATAAAGCGACTTTTTCAAATGTTTGTCCCTGTGATTTGTTAATTGTAATAACAGGAATTGTAATTGTAATTGTATCCTAACAGGAAACTGTAAACGTTTTAATATGAATGACATATCAAGATCTCCTTTGGTGTCTAATGTTTTCCACGGAAGATGTACTACATTACCTTTTTTGTCACCTATTAAAATTTTACATGTCAGAATTATTCGACCAATTTTGAATACAACTAATCTTGTCCTATTGCATAGCCCATCACTCAGACATAAATTATGCAATAACATTACGATACATCCTTCTTTCAACAGTAATTCAGCAGGTGGAAGACTGGACGGTGTTACTGGTTGTAGATATTCTACGGGATATTGTAAGTTGATGTTTTCATTTTCCGCACAATCACCACCAACTGTTTTAGCATAGTCTATTGATATGCATTTCACCAATTTGTCATGTACCTGATCAACATTTTTTGCGTTAATTTGTTTAAATTCATCATTTCTCGGTGCTAGGATTGCCCGTGTACTCATTTCTTCTGTTAATAACCCTTTGGGATGAAATTCTTCATTAAGATTTGGACATAATAAGTCTTCTTTTATCTATCCTTAATGTGAGGAAAATGTAAATATTTACAAGAGCTCAAGAGAAGCAAACAGAAGTCTGTACATTTGATTTATATGCAGTATAGCAATTTCTTTATTGAAGAAATTGTCTCCTGTCCTTTAAGGTTCCGTGAATAAATAGCTTCCTTCCTTTATGCGTTTTTATTTTTAAATTCTGTTTGGTGCTTTTCATGATTTTTATTTTCATCATACTGGCAAGCAAAACATATAAATGTCACTGGATTTCTCTGTTACAATGACGGCTAGAGATGCTGATGCCGTTGCCGACATGTGACTGTTATTTTTGTGTTATAGACAGAGTTTATTCTGTCATGTGTATATACAGTATTCCTCTGTTTTTCATGTTTTTTATGTAATCCCCATTTTAATTTGTTGCGGTTTTGTTATTTTATATTTGTGCATTACATCTCTAAATGAGGTGGCACGGTGGCGTAGTGGTAGCGCTGCTGCCTCACAGTTAGGAGACCCGGGTTCGCTTCCCAGGTCCTCCCTATGTGGAGTTTGCATGTTCTCCTTGTGTCTGTGTGGGTTTCCTCCCACAGTCCAAAGACATGCAGGTTAGGTGGATTGGTGATTCTAAATTGTCCCTAGTGTGTGTCCTGTTGTGGGTTGGTGCCCTGCATGGTATTGGTTCCTGCCTTGCACCCTGTGTTGGCTAGGACTGGCTCCAGCAGACCCCTGTGTTTGGATGCAACGGGTTGGAAAATGGATGGATGGGCATTTCTAAATGTTCCTCTGTTTCTTGCGCTCTTTGGGTTGAACTTCATCTTCCGGGCCACCCTGACATTTGTGCTACTGGGACCATCCTCAGCCTACTGCAAGAAGGAGTTTCAAACTGTTATTATTTGTATACATTTTGGGTACATTTTTAGTATTACACTATAAGCAAATGTCACGCATGTGCACAAGGGAGGCAGCTAAAGGGCTTAAATAAGGATAATTCCATGCCAGATCATCTTTTTCTTCTGCAGACTGACCACTGTAAATTCTGACTGGGCCCAACAACATCACTTCTGGTTCCGGATCTGATGACATCACTTCCTGTTCTAGCCCAGAGAACATCACTTTCGTTTCTTGCCTGGATGATGTCATTTCTCCTGTCTGGCTTTAAAACCGCCATCTTTTGTCTGTCTCGGCAGTTTTGACAGCCTATTTCAAGTATATGGGTGGCTGTGCCTAATTTTTTTGCTGTGTAGTTTGAATCCTTTCACACAATCTATATAAAAATGCAATGTTTGAATATCAAGAATTCTGAATCTGAAGTATATTTTGATGTGTCTTGCTTCTATCAAAAGATTGATTTTTTATTCCTATTGAAGCAATGCCATTTTGTTTTTTCTAAGACTGCCATCATCTTGAGACATTTTATTTCACTTGTTAACATGGAAACTGTCTTGGAGGATAAAAATGTCATTTTTGAAACTACAGACTGCTTTTATTATGATATTAATTTTGCTGTAATTAACTATAAAGAAACCTATCTAATTTACAAAGGCATTTACAGGACTCTTGAAAGCATCTTATCTAAGTAAATCTGCATTCTTTCTCCCTTTTGATCCTTCTGTCTTCTTTTGATATTTTTGTCTTGTACCAATAATTTATAACTTTAATGTTATCTGGGTGGAGTGGTGGCTCTGAGGCTAAGGATCAGTGCTGGTGTCCCGAAGGTTGCCTTTTCGAATCCCCGTCACTTGAAAAAGAGATCCTACTCTGCAGGGCCCTTGAGCAAGGCCCTTAACCTTCAATTGTTCCAGGGGCGCTGTACAATGGCTGACCCTGCGCTCTGACCCCAAGGGGTATGCGAAAACTAACAAATTCCTAATACGAGAAGTTGTATAAGGTGAAACAAAAAAAAATCTGTTTTGTTATCTAAATAATTTGGTGTATTAGTTTAAAACTGTCAAACAGCTTACAACTTAATGGCAAAGTAAAATAGACAACAGGAAATTAAAAAAAATGCGTACAACGATCAAAAATTTTGGGCAGAGACATCCTGCAGTAGGATTCTTAGCCAATCATATTTCTGTAATCTTAATGGTTTGGATCCCCACATGCAAACACAAATAATGGCCTGGATCAAAGAGCAGCAAAGACAGGAGGAAGCGATGTCAGAAGCTCAGTCATGTCAGAGAGAGAAAGAGACACTTTCATTTGGATGTCCGAGAATGTAACTCATGCATCACTGTGATTGCTGAATCAAAAAGCTGTCCTGGACCACATCCACCATTAACACTGCTGAATTTGAATAAGCTTTCTAAGACTATGCAAATCCAGACTCGACTATCTATTAATATTTTCTATTATACTTTATTCTACTGGTATTATTATCTTTATATTATAATGTGTTACTGTGGCTGTTCATTTGTCTGTCCAGGATTTTTAATCACCTGTAGCTCACGAACCATTTGACCTACTGACCTGAAATTTGGTACACATATACTACTTGACGTCTACTGTCCACTTTCGGGGTGATGATTGACCTCTAAGGTTATTCCTCTTTTTATTTTCATTTCACTTAAATCATTCTTGAGGCAAATTGAAGACTTAAGTGCCAGCTTAAGTGAAAAATTAAACAAAATGTACTAATTACAACACAAACACTGACTTAATCAATTTTAAAGCGAAAAGATGGCGACGACAGAAGAGAAGAAGCGAGCTGCTAGGGTGGAGAAAAGAAGAGCTGCTCAGGAAGCAGCAAGTCCATCAACCTCTGAGCAAACAAATGCTAAACGTAAAGAGAAAGAGGATGAAAACTGGGAATGCTCAAGTCAAGTGTATTTTCTGCACATTCTGTGCAGTGTGTCATTACTGGTTCTTTAAAAGTAGCACATTATTTATATATATATATATATATATATATATATATATATATATATATATATATATATATATATATATATATATATATATATAAATATATGTATGTCATCTGGTGATTGAAGTAATAAAGTAAATAGGGCACCTGCTATAAGGGAGATTGCCGTTTAATCCAACTTGCAGGGTTATCAGACTGAGGTGAGCACCAGTGTGGTACAATTAAGACACTGTTGTTGGGTAAGTGGCCTTTAACCAAGGAGTATGTTGGCTTTTATTGAGTTTTGGATATCTGGGGACACCCATATGTTGTTCATGCCGATGATAGTGAGCCCATTTGTGGAGTACTAGTGAGTGACTAGCAGTGTAGGAATCACTCATATACTACTTATTGTATGTGAATTGGATCCTAAGTAGAGTACTAAGGAGTGATTGGAGGGGTATGTATCACTCATGTAGTACTTATGTGGATAGGATATCTGTGTATGTGTGAGTGTTAAGCTTAAGGTGTGAGAGCAGAACTATCTGTAAACAAACATGGTGAGTCTCATCTCACATACCCTATGATAATATAAAAATTGTTCTTAGACTTCTTTCCAATGTCCTTGTCGGTGATGTCATTCGGGTGGCAGTATAAAGATTGCCCACATTACTCCTTCAATATCCAAGCTTGACGGATATACCTTCTAATTGCTTTTATAAAAAGATTTCTTTTGAATTTCTCCCAGTAAAAGAATCCTTGCTTTTTTGACTTTGAAATTTTCATTACACTCTTGTTTTGGTGAAAGATCGGTTTTGGCTTTAGGTATTGACCTTGATTTTCTTTTATTCTCTGTTCTTTCTGAGTTGGAATACAAACATTGAGAAAGGGGTTGTCAGGCCTACAAAAAGCCCCATAAAATGGAACAACCTTCACTGACCTGCCCAGATAAGGCCTTACCCTAGGCAGCCAGCCCAAACTTCTATCAGCAGGCTTCCGGTCTTAGCAGGTTCTGAAATGCTAAGTTGGCTATAAAAGTTCAAAACACTTGAAATAGTTCCAAAACATATAAAATAAACTTCAAGTTTATAGTATTACTATGATGAGTTTATTACAAGAAAGAAAAAAGACGTGAACAAAATGATAAAGGGGGCCACTCCATAATTCATTACTCAGAATCTAAAGACAAAGAAAGAAAACTGCAAAGCCAGAAAAGTAAAATGAAAGCAATAATTACAGTATTGACTACTACAACTTTTAATGACAACCTGTGGGAAACCATCTGAACCACAATGTAAAGGTGGAGGGTGGTCACTCAGGTGTTACACCAGGGTGGACCCACCTCTTGAGGGTTCAAATCATAGGACAGAAGGAATGGATGCACATTTAAAGGGACAGTACTTTATTTCAAAATAACATACAAAACCAACAGTAATCCTAAAAATACGTGGAAAGTAATAATTTAAATTTAACAAAACCAATTAGAAAACATAAAATATACATAAACACAAGTTGATGCATAGAAATAGTGAGGCTCATAAGAGAGATGGTTCTATCACAGGTTCTATAATCCAGGCCTCTGTGCAGACTGAAGTCTGCCTGTGTTAGTCAGAGACTGGCTGCCAGGGGTGAGACTACATCTGGGCAGACTGGTAAAGATCTTCACTTGCTTTGTAGGATTTTTTGAAGGTCTCACATCTTTTTCATCTTATTGGCACATTTATTCTTTGAGGAAATATGTCAAGACAGTTCAGTTTTCCTTGAGATATCTTGAACAAATTATGCTGTATAAAGTTTTAAAATTTGAAATCTCCCATTCAAAAGCATCAACAAAATCTTCAAATTTCTATTCGATTTCAATTGCAAATTAGTTTCCTGTTTCAATTTTCCATTGATAGCTGATATATTTTGTATACTGTATTTGATTCTTTTTCACCTCCAATATCCAGTACTGATGGCAAACAGATCCCCAATACAGGGGATCCAGCAGACTGCATGTGCAGGGTAAAACGTCACTGTCACAAGCGGCTTGTGCATGGGTGGGCAGGCAGGCTAATCTTCTTTCAGCAAGTCCATCTGGGAAACAGGGAACAGGGAAACGTCTGCATCAGTAAATTGTTTCTGCTTTATGAAGTCTTCTAGGCTACTTGAGTGCAAATGGAAGTAAAGCGGTGTGTCAGCATTTCACTCCTCCCAATACTTTAAGTCATAACAGGTATGTTAAACAATCTTTCTAACTGCAAAAGTACAAAATGCAAGCAAGGAAAACAAAAATCTACTTGTATCTATATATGAATGTCGTTGCCAGTGGCATGTACCTGTAGACTGTTATGCACAGAGTAAATAAACATTTATTTAGTATTAACTTTACACTAAACCCACCTCAAGGCTTCATTATTAGCAGATTATAATCATTAACTATTTCACTGACACTATATTTTATCATCATAGTGCAACTTGCTCCTGGTGTCCATACTGGTCAGTTGTCGTTATGATAAAGTTTGCCTTATACTTCTGTTATTTCCAACACTTGTCATAAATGAATAGCTTTGCAAGACCCATTTCATGAAAATTACTGTGGCCAGGCAAAAATGAAATAATTACAAGAGTATTTTTTTTGTTATGTTAATTGTAATTGCAAATCTCATTGTGAATATTGTGTGTATATATGTGGAGGAGTGAATGAGAATGGTCCCTGTGATGGATTAGAGTCCTTTCTAGGCCTGTTTTTAGACTTTTACTCTATCCTTGTGGTATAGCCTCTGGCACCAGCAACCCTGAAATGGATCAAGAAGGTTTGAGAACCCACCTACTTAACACAGTCCATTGAGGGCTACTTGAACGTCCTTGAACGTAACTGAATGTTACACCATGCATACATTTTCAAACTTTCTCCACACTGTTTTTCACCCAGTTTTAAAGCTCGCAGAACTTTATTTTCACAATTGTTTTTTTCCTGATTCAGTTATTTTGAGGCTTTGAAATATTTAGCTTCTTTCTTGATGGCATTTTGTTTTTCCACATTCAACACCATTTTGTGGCTCCATTGTTGTGATGGAATGGAGGGGGCACATTCTCGTAAGTTGCAGCCGGTAATGTCATTATTGAATTGGTATAGAAATCAGCACTTAATACATTCTGGTTATCTGAGTTTGCAGACAGAAGCTTCAACCTTTAGACTTAGTGCTTTGAAATCTTGACTTTGATTTTTTGGTTTTATATTAGGCTTGATGATAGATCAGATTGACTTTGGTTAACAAACTTGGCTAGGCTTTTGACCATTTCACCTCTCAGTCCATTGTCATTAAAAAATTGCCTCAATCTATTTTTGTGGCAACCTAGTGACGTTATGGTGGTCAGTTTAATAAGCCCACATCAGAATGTTGTTTTAGAGGCAAACGTAGTATCTTATTCTTATGGATAAATGGAGAATTTTAGGAAATCAGTTTTGGACCAATATTAAATTTGCGTTATATCTTGTACTTTAAATTTGTCAATTGTTTAATTTTAAGAGTTACTGACTTAGAGTGCATGGCATGGTGTCACAGTGGGTAGTCATATCTTGCATCTAGTCATTTCCAATCAGAGAGCTTGCATGCTTTCTCTGTGTCTGTGTCTTTCATCCTATATCCCCAAAGATGTGCAGGTTGCCGATTCCAAACTGGTACAGTGTTGAGTGTTGGTGTTTGAATGAGTGAGCCCTGTGATGGACTGGTATCATGTCCAGGATTATTTCCAGTCTTGCGTGCAGTGTTGCTGAGATCGCTTCATCCCCTGAATTGGGTTAAGTGTGTTTGAGAATGTTACAGTATGTACTGTATATGTATGAACCACAGCTACCTCCAGATTACAAGCTGGCCTAATGTTAACTAAGGTTTGTTGCTCTCACCTAATTAGATGTTCTCTGTGTTCAGCTGCTGTTTTAATGGATATTTCCATTTGGTGATACAGTTAAGGAACCTTCTCTAGCCACTCTGGACCTCGTCAAAGGATACAGTTAGATGTGGTCCATGATTCCAATCTGCCCCTCTCTGGGTTTTTCAAGAGATTGTGTGAAAGGATAGGACATCTGAGATGACCAAGAGAATTGAATAATGACTTAACAGCTAATTGTACCATTAAAGGATATATTATAAATGAGATGGAGTTAGTCTAGGGGTGCATCAGCATCATTGAAAAGAATGCATAGGCCTTATCAGAATTTGGCGATCTACAATGCATGCTGTTCATAAAAGAATTCCAAGCCCCAGGTGTGTTCCTTCTGTAATAATTTGTTAGCAATCATTTTCTTAGAAAGAAGGATTTCAAATAGATGTAAAGCTGCTTAGAAATGATACAAAGCTGAGCAGAACATTATTGTTATGTAGGCCATCTTGTGCTGCTCCCTATTGATGCCTTATTGACATTTTGTAATTCATCATGTGATCAGCTGAAATGGAGTATGGTTTGGGGACAGACAGTATCACCAAGGGACACAGCTATGTACTCTGGCTGTTCAGTAAACATTTGGTTTCAGTGAAAAGCAGCAAATGCAGTGGAGTGTAAAGAAGAGGCTGAAGGACACTGATAGTGATTTAAGCAACTTAAATAAAACCCTTTTTTGTAGGCTGCTTAAAAGCAATTTAGCAAGATAAACCCAAGTCAACAAATAAACCTTCTTTATAACATAAGTGCATTTAGATGCAATTAAAATAGCAGGGATTCTAATTAAACAGCACTTACAAGTGTAACAAACATGCCCACATTCTTTCTAGAATTTGAAGCAACAGTGCATTACAAATTTATTCCTATGTCTGACAATAAATAACCTGATTACGGTTCAGTTAGGGTAGGGTTTGTGACATGGTGATAGAAGCAGTAATGTAGCATGTGTTAAGGCCAAAAATAAATGTCCTACGTAAATATTTATATTACAAAAAACAAGTCTACTCACAGTAAAAGTGAACTTTAACCTGCTAACTAGGTATATGAACAGATGACATATTGAGAAATCAAAATCATTCCGCTATTTCTCTTCTAATCCAGTGTCCGTCTGTGTGTCTGTACACATAATATATCTGAAATAGATAAGCTGATTCTGAGTTGTCCTTCAGTGCTGCAGAGTTCAAATGGTGTAGGGTTGTATGAGATAGGTAGACGGGGGATAAGAGGAATATATTAACAGGCAAACAGGTCAATAAAAATTGGAATAATAGGGCATATGAACATGAAGTCAGGTGTAGCCAAAAAAAGCAAAGCAAAAAACCAATCAGTGCAATGGGTGTGCTAAAATGGAACAGACCTACAAAGCAGCAGGAGCCACGGCTGAGGACGGGATTGGGCATGAAGCAGGACATTTTGACTCACTGTGCGACTGTGAGCAAAGCCTCTAAATCTGCTGGTATATCATATATAGGAAAAAAAAATAATTGCACTCTCTCATTGTTATTTGGAAAGTTCCCCAGCTTAAGATAGCAGCTGTTTCACAGATCATGTTTAAAATAAAAATGACAAAATATTTCTACATTTAATAGATACTAGATAGCCGATGCTCGGCATAGCATACCATCATGTAAGAATAGGAACGGAAAACGGTGCATTGCCTTCGTCAACCGTTTGTGTCAAGAAATAACCCACTGATAGGAACAGGCAGTTTCCGGGTCCCAGAATACAGATGACGTTGTCCAAAAACCCGTCTACAGAGAAGATACTGTCATTCATTTTATAACAAAGGCTTAGGAAAGAACCATTGCAGTGTGACGAAAATAGCAAAGAGCGAAACCAATGCCAATGGTCGATAGAGTACCTTCCTGTAGCAGACTACGGAAAAGACTCCCAGGTGCAGATATGGCTGAAGTGAGAGGTCATGCGGTCAGGCTAGATATCGGGCGGTGATATGACAAGAATGGGGTCATGAGAAAGGAGCGCGGTAGTCCAAAGGATGGGGGTGTATGGGAGGCCGCAGGCAGCGTGGGGAAAGGTTTGGAAGAGGATGAATAGGAATCGAGAAATGCAGAGTGGGCTGTGTGTGGGCTGGACTGGGTTTGAAGAAGAAGCAGGACGAATCAGAAGAGAGAAATATATAAGAGATTCTCTGTCGACAAGGGTGTTACAGAAGACTTTTTATTGTTATAGACACTGCAGTACTGGCACAGATTGGCATTCTAATTTATGACTTGCCCATGAACTTTCCAGATTAGGCTCTGGCTCCATTAGAACATTAGAACAATGTAGATGAGTACAGGCCATTCAGTCCAACAAAGCTTGCCAGTCCTATTCACTTCATTCTTCTAAAATAACATCTGGTCTAGTTTTGAAAGTCCCTAATGTCGTACTGTCTACCATGCTACTTGGTAGCTTATTCCATGGTTCTGTTTTGTTGGTACTATGGTTTTCTGTGAAAAGAAAAACTTCCTAATGAATGCGAAATTTACCCTGTGGTTGAAATGTCTTTATTAGTGTTGCATTATTGGGGTTATTCATGTCTGCATCTTCATTTTGAACATGTTTGTTATATTGAGGATTTTAATTTTGCAATTAGTTTTTAGTTTGACTTGATTTGTGGAAGTTTTACTTTATTCGTGTCTTATTGTTGCTGTTTACACCTTGCTCAATGGCAGTGTCGCGCGATCACTTTGGTCGCATTGATGACGTCACAGAAAATTATAAATAAAAATGCAGATTTCCTTCATTTGTTATCCTGTGGTGGTTAAAACCCAGACAAAACTGCTGAAAACTTTTAGTACAGTTAGCTTCTTTTTAAAGTAGTTCCCAGTGTCATGTTTTTTGCACTGTTTTTGCCCTCAGCATTGATTTTTGATTATCCTTTTGGTTTTAGTGCTTTATTCTGTCTGTCATCCCACTTACAATCTCTTTTGCACCTCCTGGTCCAGTGGCATATTTTGCACTTGAATTAGTGATGGACAGCACACAAAATGTCAAAATGGTGTGAGGCTTCTAAAAGACCTAAAAAACAGGCTACTACCTTCTGTAGTCTACTCAGAAAAGGCCTCAGCTAGGACAGTCTGACTCAAAACTCCACAGCCAGGTTTTGGCCTATACAGGCCAAAACAGGGCATTTAGTTTGAAAAGTTCAAAATGTATCCTTCAATATCCCAAAATATAAAAAATACATATAAATGTTCAGCCAGAAAGAGTAGCCATGAAACCCTCCTTCCTTGAGAGACAAGTCCAGTCCAAGATCTTTATAAATGATTACACTTATCAAAATAAACCAATAAAAAGCAAAAATGCAAAGGCAAAAATGATTTACTTAACAAGGCAAGCCACATCAACAAAGCTAAATCTGGAATCCAGAAACCAAAAATCCAAAATGGAGGCCAATAAGTCCTAGAAGCAAGAACATCACTACTGACAAGAAGGGCACTTTCAAACATTAATGGTCCACTAAAGGATCTCACAGCAAATAGGCAGAGGGCAGCCCTTCAGTGGTGTCATCAGCAACTTTGTGCTTTAACATCCTGTCCCATTTCCATTTGGTGCTATGGTTTAACAGAGGTCTACATATCATGAGAACATTAAAGATTTGCACCACAAAATCATTTCTTTTTTAAACTTTAAATACCAAGACCCTTGCAGTGTTGTAGTTTTGCTCCTAAAAACTTGAAAAATACAAAACTTTGAAATTCTGTTGGAAAAAAAATAATTGAGCAGTTCCTACTGAAATTCTATGGTGTAATGTTCAGTTTATAGATTCACATATTAAAATGAAGTTTCAAGCTAACTGGAACACTTTTTATGAGATCTGAAGTTTGGTCAAAATCAAAGTTCAGATTGAACAGCTGTCAGAGGCAAAAGTCAAAGTCAAGAATGAGAGCAAAGATTGGTAACCTGGAACACAAAAGTTAAATTTAGAAATTTTCTGTCTGGATTGACCTTTATGGTCATGATGAAACCATGAGAGAGTATGCACTGAGGAATTCTGGGAAAACATGGTATGATGTGAATACATGTTCAGTGTATGAAGTACATGTTATATTCCAAAATTAATGTGAGATTTGAAATCCGTAGGTGTCAAAACTCCAGAGAGAGAGATATAGATGAACAGATTCCACCCAGAAACAAACACGAACATTTTTTAAAATCTCTGATCATACAGCAAAATTTGGGCAAAAAGTATTTACCTAAAAAAATGAAACTCAAAGGAAACAAATCCAAAACTATAATCCTTTAGCAAAATTCAATAACCAGTAATAAAAATTCACAAAAAACATTAAATCCAATACAAGACTTGCATAGTGATTTTTATTCCACAAACTTCAATAAAAACTCTACTGGGACCTTCTACTTCAGCTGCATAGGAATAATGTGGCTGGTTCAACAGTAGAGACATCAAGATGGCTCTGTCTCTATTGTTCCAATATGAGAAATAGACTACTTAAATATATAACACATAAATACTATGTAAGAAATAAATGGTAATCTTTATATACAGTATATATAAAATCCAATGTTTGTATTTCTGTCTGCTTTTCACGAGAGAACTCTTTAAAGGATTTAGATTGTTTTTTTTTCTATAATTTGCTTGAACATTCCACTTGATTTTGCAACTTCTCACATTGCACTAAGTAATATAGTTCGGTTGAGACATCGATTTATTTGTGCGAATCTGAGAGACAGGCTGTGGAGTAGGAGGACCTCAGGAGTAGGGAGCCGGGTGGGGAGATCCTCACTCACATGCCAGCCTCCATTCGAGTCACATGTTGGAGCATACCTTGCTTCTGCTTAGCTAACAATACCTGTTTGTTCAGCAGACTTTATTATCTAGAGATTGGTAAAGAGGAACGTTCGACATTTTTGAGAGAGAGATCACAACTATGTGTGTTTTAGAGGGTACCTGCTCGTTGGAAGAGATATCATAGCTACGTGCTTTTGTCCCCATGTGAGGGACGCTCTCCCATCAGAGCTGAACACGATCAGATACAGTGGCAACGTTTGATGTTGGAGCGTACCTACCTTCCGCCTGGCCAGAGATACTGTATCTTGACAACTTTTACATTTTTGGCAAAGAGATCACAGCTACATTCTCACCCCGATATCAAAACCAAAACTATTGTATATATTGGATATAAAAGCTATGAACATAAATTCTTCTCCACACATATTATTACATTTTTTTAATTGATTTTTAAAGTTTGTCTTGTTTTACTACTACACAGGCAAAGCCATGGGGAACATCTAGTATTAATATAATTATATCAAAACAAAAAACAAATTAAAAATAATTAAGAAAATGAAAGTAATAATATCCAGCCGTCGACCCTTTTTCTAAACCTGCTTCATCCTGAGCAGGGCTATAGGGAAGCATTAGCCTTTCTCAACAAACAAAGGGTGCAAGGCAGTACAGGGTGTCAGGACACTGCAGGACAAAAATAACAATAAAATGGAAAATAGATGTAAGCCAGAGACAAAAATCCCTGTCTCTAACATAATATCTTTTTTTTTTTTTTAAATTCTTTATAAATCTTTAAGTTAAAAGAGTTTTGGTTTTGGAGTTTCCCTCTCTTTCTATTTTGAACTTTTTCGTACTTCTAAAGCCTTAGCTCAATTTTTGGACCTTTGCAAGCCCAAAGTCTGCCTTTTGAGTTTGGGGCCAGGCTGCTTAATGTGAGGCCTACCCAGTAGGCTGAGACTTGTAAATTTCTGTGTGATTTTTGAAGTCTGCATTCAATTTCCAGTTTGTTATTACAGGAAACAATGATCTAACATCACATGTAATGTATTTGAATATACAGTAAATATTTGATTTGCTTGGAGCTATACGATAAATGATTTACTGTACAGTCATACACATTGAGCATTGTTTTATCCTGCATTTTTTGTTCCTTGCATGCAGTTTTTTTGTTTCTTACTTAGACTGGGTTGACACTTAACTGAAGGGAGAGCATAATTCAATAAAAGTGCTCCAATTTTGGACATTCTGATTTTAAGAATCAGCATTAAGTTGTGAACACTTAAGGTGTCAGAGAAATGGGGTAAGCGGCTTTTAAAAAATAGGTCCTTCACACAGCATTTCTGCGATTTTTACCCACTGGAAGTACAGTTCTATTGGCCATATCAGCAGCCACATAACTGGTTAGACTGGTAGTTTTCATTTAGTATTAGAGCTAACTGTAGTAATATGCTACTTGTGCTTTAGTTTAAAAATTTGATTTCATTATTTTAATTACATTCATACATTATTTCCTCAGATGTCTTTCATGTGTTTTTATTTTTCCATAAATCAGTTTGGATAAAAGCATCTGCTACATACATTATTATTATGAAACTCTCAACAATCTTTGCTAAAAGACAGACATGCTCTTCTTTGTGGCAGAACATAAAGAAACATGGCTACAAGCAACAGAACTGGATTAACAGCTGTGTACAATCTGCTTGACCAACTATGAGCAATGTCCCCAGAGTGTCTTCTGCAGGTAATTCTTTTCTTCCCACCATGCATACCAGGTAGAACGAAACTCATGGCATAAAGTGTAAGCCTTTCCATTTTGCTGTCTGATTATATAAGTTTGGATACACAGAGTCATGTGAGTCATGTGACATACAAGCACCACCCTCCCTGTCATCGGGGGTTAAGAGAAACACGTGCCAGCCTGTTCATTCAGTTGAAATGGAGCAGCTGTGTGTGAATTCAAGATGGCGATTTCAAAAAGCATGCAGTGTTGCTTAGTGCCATGTAAGAGCCAAATCGTTTCAGTTAATATTAGCAGTAAATTTACCTTAGTTTGGCTTAATTTCAATAGAATGTAGCTAGCTAAATTGTTCACCATGGCCTGGTTATTCTGGTCCCCTAATCATCCCCTGTCTCTGACTGGCTAACTATCGTTCACCCCTTCACCACCTAACAGCTAATGTGTGGTGAGTGTACTGGTGCAAAATGGCATCGTCCAGGTGGGTGCCACACATTAGTGGTGTGATTGAAATGACTCCCCACTCATTGTGTAAAGTGCTTGGAGTATCTTGAAAAGCTGTATATAAGTGTAATGAATTATTAATTATTTATTATTTCATTCTATTTACCCCCTATAAGCTAACAATTTAATTGAATGTTCTTAATACTCCGATGTATTTCTGTATTTAAACAATAGAATGAGCTCAGACAGAAATAGGACAGCTAGAAAGAAAGAAACATGAACTGCTAGCTAGAAAGGCTGTTATAGACGTTACTGTTATGTAATTAGATCAAACATACTGCAGGTCCTAGTGTATGTGATGACAAATAGAAACTTTAAGAAATGAAGCTTACACCCTTAAGTCTTACGTGGACCATTATGGACAAGAACGCTTTTCTTTTTTGTGTATGTATTATCAACTTTCTTCTTTATTCTGTGTGTGAACTGTTTGCTTTGAATTTCACTAAAACATTTAAAACAAAAACACTTGGACTGTGGACTTTTTTTGGTCAATGAGTCACACAAACTGCTGGAATGCTGGTCTGGTAGCTGCATTTTGAACTTTTTGAAAACCCTCAACAAGCACCGCTATATGCCATATGGACACTGTCTGGATACATTTAAATTTGTTTATTTATTTTTTCATATTTGAAAGTTAGAAATGATTGTGAAAACCAGTAACATGGATCAGTTGTCATGAGATCTATGGGGCATTGAAATGAAGGGTGAAGCACTAGTGACTTAGGCTATCATTTACTGAAACAAACTGAAGTCCTCTTTGTAGCAGTTACATACCTGATATATGCTTACACACAAAGCAGCCTGTGAAATCCTCTTTAGCAATGTTACAGATACTGGACACATCCAGAGAGTATGTAAGCTCTGTGATGGACTACCATCGCATCTGGGTATAATTCCAGAATTGCACCACTTGCTGCTATGAAGCCTTGGCTCTCTGTAAACCTATAGTGAATAAAACAATTGATTGACAGTTAGGAACTTTTGCTTTTACTTTTCTTTCAATAGGAAAAGAATCAAGTTGTTGTTGTTGTTTTTCATATAAACTGTCTCTTGGTTTTCTATGTGCTGATGGAGGGCCACTATTAGGCAGTGTCCCAAATCTTTCAGTTTTTCTTCTTCTAATGAAGTGGAACACTAAGATTTATGTTTGTGTTTAAATTGGTGACAGATCAAGATGAGCATTTCAGGTGTAGACAAACCGAGGCTCCAGGAACGGTTGTCATGGTGACCAAGTCAGTCCTTGAAGCTTTTTTGTCTTTGTACCCGAGTCAAACATTGGGCTTTTGCTTGATTTATTGGCATGTGAGAGCCTTGAGGGGAAGCCAGAGATGTTCATGTTATGGGTCATGTTTTAATCAAATAGCCTTACTGTTATTATTGTTAAAGGTGGAAAAAGTGTATTAAAGCTATACATGCTGTGCCTATATTGGTAATTAGTTTAGACCACTTTGCAGAGATCTGTTTTCACTTTAACGTTAAAGCATCTTTAACCGTTGACAAAAAAAGCAAAATCAAATCCTCTAGGATATAAATAAAATGTGGAAACCTCTAACGGGATGAATAATTTTTAAAGATAGATAGATAGATAGATAGATAGATAGATAGATAAATAGATAAAGTATGGCACTATATAAAGTGAAGGTAGATAGATAATGTAAGGCACTGCATACAGTGAAAATAGATAGAAAGACAGATAGATATATAAATAATGTAAGGCACTACATAAAGTGAAGATAGATAGATAATGTAAGGCACTATATAAAGTGAAGATAGATAGATAGATAGATAGATCATGTAAGGAACTATATAAAGTGAAGATAGATAGATAGACAGATAGATAGATAGATAGATAGATAGATAGATAGATAGATAGATAGATAGATAATGTAAGGCACTATATAAAGTGAAGACAGATAGATAGATAGATAGATAATGTAAGGCACTGTATGAAGTGAATATAGATTGATAGATAAATCTTTAAATAAATGCATAAATAGGTAGAAAAGAAAGTAATTAAATAAATAAATATACACACACTTAGGTGTAAAAACACATCAGAATGACTATAAAGCAAGAAAATAAAAAGAGGAAGCACACTTCTGACTTTGCAATCACCGTTCCATGTATTGTCATAAGTTTGAGTTTATATATTGAAACTTTTACAAATCGTATTATCATATTATTTTTTAGTTTATGCAAGGCAACTCACAACATTTGAGATACTAATTGTTACATTTCTTTTTGTTTCTCCAGTTAGAGCACACAATGTTCACAGAGTGGCTGTAGCAGAATTTGATCCCTCAACCTAAGGGATCAACGTTCTTAGCCTTGTCCACTATGCCAATGCATTCTGATCACTCACTATCTCTGTGATGTTTTCATGTTCTCTGGTTGTCCAGATCAGGGGTTCTCAAGTTCAGTTCTGGGGGCTCCCTCTGGCTGCAGGTTTTTTTTTTCCCAACCTGTTTCTCTATCAATCAGTTGTTGTCACTTTTAACTGATCTCATTGTTAAATTAGTTCACCATTTTCCCCTTTTAATTTGCATTTAGAAAAGTGTAGTACAGTCAGATTTACACTTATTGGAAATAAAGACATATTTATATTTTTCTGTATCTTTAAATGACTCTGAAAGAAGTGGCTACTTCAGCGTTACCCACTTGTGTGCTTATTATTAAATAATTACCTAAATAACCAGAACATTAAAATATAAAAAAAAAATGTATTTATGTGTACCTATCTAACACATAAAAATCCTGCTTCATTCAATAAAAAGCAGCACACCAGATTTTTAATTTCTGGATGGATGCAAAAAATACAGAAACTGGGAAAAAAGAGCTTGCTAGTTAAGACAGAGGTCTAATAAAGAGAAGATACGGGCAGGGTCAGGACAGAACCTGCAGCCAGATAGACCTTGAGATCCACTGGTCTAGATGGCTGTATGTCAGTTTAATTACTGACTGTCAGTTGTGTGGGTGCATCTACAAGTGAATCCCCCCCATTCAGTCCAGGGCTAGGTGCCATCTTCTGTGACCCTGAACTGGATAAGCAGCTTGAAACATAAATGCATAGATGAAGTGTGTTTATTTCCAGTTAAACCAATTAATTGTCTGTTACATTACAGTAATAAAAGGTAGCTGAAAACTCAGAAACACACAAATGTAATTGCATCGTAGTTGGTCTTAAGCATGCAAAAAAATAGTTGGAAAAATACATTTTCCTTATTAAATTTGTTCAGAGTCTCACCCTTGTAAACTTAAAATTCTTATGAAAAGATACATTTGAATTTATAGACATCCACTTTCTGAACCTGCATTGTGGGGAGTAAAATTGCAAAACGCCTAAACATGATGCATACATACAGAAATGTGGTGTTTGTGTAGTGTAACCATCCTCTGTGCTGCCATCTACCAGGCTTTGTCTATTATATTCTACTTCATCCCCTCAATACCAACCTGGCACTTTTGTGCTTTTGAAACTATTAGATAGATAGATAGATAGATAGATAGATAGATAGATAGATAGATAGATAGATAGATAGATAGATACTTTATTAATCCCAAGGGGAAATTCACATATTCCAGCAGCAGCATACTGATAAAGAACAATATTAAATTAAATAGTGATAACAATGAAGGTATAATAGACAGACCATAATTTTGTATGATATTAACGTTTACCCCCCTGGGTGGAACTGAGACTCGCATAGTGTGGGGGAGGAATGATCTCCTCAGTCTGTCAGTGGAGCAGGACAGTGACAGCAGTCTGTCGCTGAAACTGCTCCTCTGTCTGGAGATGATCCTGTTCAGTGGATGCAGTGGATTCTCCATGAATGACAGGAGCCTGCTCAGCTCCTGTCGCTCTGCCACGGATGTCAAACTGTCCAGCTCTGTGTTTACAATACAACCTGCCTTCCTCTCCAGTTTGTCCAGGCTTGGGTGTCCCTCTTCTTTATGCTGCCTCCCCAGCACACCACACAGAGAATAGGGCGCCGCCACAACCATCTGATAGAACATCTGTAGCATCTTATTGCAGATGTTGAGGGACGCCAGCCTTCTAAAGAAAGATATAGTCGGCTCTGACCTTTCTTTCACAGAACATCAGTATTGGTAGTCCGTTCCAATTTATCATTCAGCTGTACTCCCAGGTATTTATAGGTCTGTACCTTCTGCTCACAGTCTCCTCTGATGATCACGGGGTCCATGAGGTGCCTGGGCCTCCTAAAATCCACCAGCTCCTTGGTTTTGCTGGTGCTCAGGTGTAGGTGGTTTGAGTCGCACCATTTAACAAAGTCCTTGGTTAGTTTCCTATACTCCTCCTCCTGCCCACTCCTGATGCAGCCCACGATAGCAGTGTCGTTTGCAAACTTTTGCACGTGGCAGGATTCCGAGTCGTATTGGAAGTCTGATGTATATAGGCTGAACAGGACCAGAGAAAGTACAGACCCCTGTGGTGCTCCTGTGTTACTGACAACAATGTCAGACCTGCAATTCCCGAGACACACATACGCAGGTCTGTGTTTAAGATAGTCCATGATCCATGCTGCCAGGTATGAATCTACTCCCATCTCTGTCAGCTTGTCCCTAAGGAGCAGTGGTTGGATGGTGTTGAAGGCGCTAGAGAAGTCCAGAAACATAATTCTTACAGCACCACTGCCTCTGTCCAAGTGGGAGAGGGATCGGTGTAGCATATAGATGATGGCATCCTTCACTCCCACCTTCTCCTGGTATGCAAACTGCAGAGGGTCGAGGGTGCGACGGACCTGTGGCCTCAGGTGGTGAAGCAGCAGCCACTTCATGGTCTTCATCACATGTGACGTCAGAGCGACACTCAGGAAGTCATTCAGCTCACTAGGACGTGATACCTTTGGGACTGGGCTGATGCAAGATGTTTTCCAAAGCCTTGGGACTCTCCCCTGTTCCAGGCTCAGGTTGAAGATGTGCTGTAGAGGACTCCCCAGCTCCAACACACAGGCCTTCAGCAGTCGTGGCGATACACCATCTGGACCCGCTGCTTTGCTGGCACAAAGTCTCTTCAGCTCTCCACTTACTTGGGCTGCTGTAATTGTGGGTTGGGGGAAACTCTCTCCTATGCTGGTGTCAGCAGAAGGATGGGTGGAGGGTGCAGTACTCCGAGGTGAGAGTGGATTAGGGTGGTCAAACCTGTTGAAGAAGTTGTTCATCTGGTTTGCTCTCTCCATGTCTCTCTCAATGGTGGCACCACGCTTCGAGTTGCAGCCAGTGATGATCTTCATCCCATCCCACACTTTCTTCATGCTGTTATTCTGCAACTTCTGCTCCAGCTTTCTCCTTGTGAAAGATGCTATATAGCGGCCGACCCGGCACAGACTTACGCAGAGGCACATGTAAAAATCACACAGGCTTTTATTTTTCTTCACCTGTGGGCGCACGACTTCCCCGTGACCCACAGGCAATACACAGTCCCAAAAGCACTTTACACAATTCCACAACAACTCTCCACCTTGCACCACCACTCCTCCCAGGCAACCTCGTCCTCTTCCCAATTCTGGCATCTTAGTGGTGGAGGCTGGCCCGTTTTATAGCCCACCCAGAAGTGTTCCAGGTGCTTGACCACCTGGTCCCAATTACACCTCCGGGTGGGGCTGATGGCTCGTCCAGCCAGGTTGTTGAGTCTCGACAGCACCCACTAGCGGCCACCCCAGCTCCCACCCAGGTTGTGAAGAACTTCATGTCCCATGGAGCCATGAGGGAGACTGGGGAATTAACATCGGCCAGGGAGGCTGCCACCAAGCGTCCTGGGGGAGGTATTGAGCTGTCCATGGTGGCTCCCCCGGAACATATGCAGCAGGGGCATCCCGGCCTGGCATGGGACCCGGCTGTCCATCACATCCTGTACTGCTGCTTTGCTGCCCTGAGCTGGACTCTGAGTTCCTTCTGCAGGCGCTTGAGGTCATGCTAATCACCGCCTTTAAAAGCCCTTTTCTTCTGGTTCAAAAGGCCCTTGATGTCACTTGTAATCCATGGCTTGTTGTTAGCATAGCAGCCAGCGTACTGTTCTTACTGGAACTACAATGTCCATACAGAAGTTGATGTAGTCAGTAGTGCAGTCGTCAACCTCCATAATGTTCTCACTATATGATCCCTGCGGGATATCCTAGTCCATAGTTCCAAAGCAGTCTCTCAGAGTCTGCTCTGCCTCAGGGGACCACTTCCTGAATGAGCGCATGGTTGTAGGTAGCTCCCTCACTCTTGGTTTGTAGTGAGGTTGAAGCAGAACCAGGTTGTGATCTGCTTTCCCAAGCGCAGGCAGCGGGGTGGTGCTATATGCGTCTTTAACGTTTGCATACAGTAGGTCGATAGTCCTATTTCCCCAGGTGTTTACGATCCACATATTGGGAGAAGGCAGGTAATGTTTTGTCCAGTGTCACATGGTTAAAGTCTCCAGTGATTAGCACAAGCGCCTCAGGGTGCTGTATTTGTAACTTAGTAACCGCGGAATGGATGAAGTCACCCACTATCTCCGCCTTCGCCTGAGGAGGGATGTAAACAATAACAACAGTGATGTGTCCAAACTCACTGGGCAAGTAATAGGGACGCAGACTTACGGCCAACAGTTCGATGTCCCTGCACAAGTGGAGATTTTAATGTTTACATGTCCTGAGTTACACCATCTTGTATTTACATATAGAGCGAGACCTCATCCTTTCTGCTTCCCGCAGGTGCTTGCGTCTCTGTCCGCTCTAACTTTGCTAAACCTGGGTAGCTCCATGTTAGCATCTGGAATGTTAGTTGTTAGCCACGTTTCACTAAAACACAGCAAACTGCATTCTCTGTAGATCCTGACATTTTTCACCAGCACAGCCAGTTTGTCGATCTTATTTGGTAGTGAGTTCTCATTTCCCAGGATCACAGAAGGCACCGAAGGTTTGTAGCGCCACTTTCTTGCTAGACGCTTCGCTTTTATCTTGTATCTTTTATCTGTATGTTTATATGGTATAAAGTATACAGGTAAAGTATGTTGGGATCAGGTCCACTCCAATGGGCTCATTAAATACACATTCAGTTCGTCCTTATGCACCTTGATGCTTTGTTGCACCCATTCTCATGAGTGCTCTCTATGCCTATATAAAGTAAATGCTCATCTCTTCTCTTAAGTCTTAATTTGTGATTCATGTCTTCCTGGTTCTCTGGTTCCTTTTATCGATCTTGTCTGTTTTCAGGGATGAATGACCTTTTTTCTCCTCACTTTATCTAAGCACATATTGTCCCTTTGCCGTGAATGGCAATTATACTTGTAAGAGTACATATAAAGGTTTACTAGAAAAGGGTGATAACTAAAATAAATCTTTGAGCAATTTTTGAAAAATTTTCTCTCAAAAAGTGATGACAGTGAACAAGCCACATCAACCTATTACTAAGTCCAGCAATGCAGACTTCTAAGTGTCGTACAGCGAGGCATCAGAGCAGCTGGAGTTCAGAGGACCACTGGTGTATCACAGATTTAAACTGCAATAGCAGTGCTGTCAGTGGGCAGCCAGGAGGATTATTTAATAGTGAGGGTGGCCTGTTTGACATGTGCGGGAGGCCCAGGGGGCTATGAAAGTCACAATGGTGTACAGTCTTGGAAAAGGCAGTGTTACCATAAAAGTCAGGAGATGTCTGGGGAGTACATATGACTGTATAAATTAAATAATGATTTATCTTAAAATAGTCACAGATACATCAGAGTTTATAAAAATTGAAGACATTGAATTTTACCTTCTGTTTCCCAGCTGCTTCTGGCATTGCAATACTAAATTCTCTGATTTTTGGCTGGAGATTGTATTATAAACTGCAGCATGAGGTTATTTCAGGATTAGGCACTACAGCTAAACCGATCTGATATTAAGTATACAGAGTTGCTGATGACTGATGGAGCCACTGACCATCTCCAGGACTGGAATCTTTTCTCACATTCTCATATTTCATGGAGAGGAATAATAGGATTAGCTGTAGGACTGAGGTGGCTAGCCAAGAGAAGTGTATAAGGGGAAATCAAAAGTAAAGGCAATCTGAATATTATAAGTGATGCAACTCATATAAGCTGATGCAATGTAACACATTTGCGATGGCTTATGGGTAGTTCAAACTTGCAGAGCACAACACTCTGCTATTAGTCTAGTTGAAGCCCAGGTCAACCTAAAATGGCCAGTCTGCAACGAGATTAGACCGTTGTTAAACAATGTGCCGTAAAGAGAGTGAAACCTGCTAAAATTCGCCAAAAGATTTTGACTTGTGCAGATCAGTTAGCTGTTGGGTTAACTATTCTTCACAATCTTTTACCGTATGCACTATGGTATGTGCAAATCCATAGCTGATATCCAGCAACAGTGGACAATGTAATCCATCTGTCTTCTCTGATGAAGGTATTTGCTGTGTCAATGTGGGCTTGTGTGTGCGAGATTGATGGTCAACCATATCGAGATTTGTTGGTTACACCTGTTCTTCTTGCTTAAAAACTTACACTTTTAGTTGAGTCAAGCTGTTTTCAGATCTGTACTGATCCAACATCCATCCATGAATTTCAACAGGTTTCACCCCTTCTGCCCAAAGAAATTTCAATCTGACTCATTGTTCAACAATGGTGCAATCTCTCCACTTACATTAGACCTTGGCTTCAGCTAGACTAATGGTGGAGCACTGCGCTGTTCATGTTCCAACTAATCATCGTGAACTCATCGTATTCTGGCAGTTTCTATCCATTGTGGTTATCACATAATTTTCAATTTGCCTTTACTTTTTAATTTGTCTTTGTAGTTTTATGGAGATATTCTTGTCATTTGGACAGAGGTCAGTGGAAGTATTACTTGCATGTCCTCATCAACAGCATTAATGATCTAAGTTTAGGTGTGACTTCTAATCAATAAGATAGTTGGCCTGAGCACACAAGCATGTGGTCAGGTGAATAAGTCAGTCATCTGTACTAACAAAAGATGAAATCAAAAGGCAGGTGAAGATGTTGTCTGATATCAGGCAAAGATGAATCTCTACTTCCGGTAAAAACTAGGTGGAGTAGTTTACTAGAAAAGTTTAGAATACCGCAAGTTGAAAGGTGCCTGTCTCAAAAATGAAGTTCTGTGTCAGTGCCAGAAGCTTGTCTGTTTAACACTTTCAGGCAAAATGTGAAAGACAATTAGGGCTTGTCAGCCAGCAGCAAGTAAGAGACATAATCAAGTGTGAACATCACAAGGTAAGTATGGACAGAATGGTAAGGAATAATCACCTTAAAATTTGAAAGTTAAAGTTATGGGTAGGTAACTGGGTGTTGGTCATTTTTTGTGCTGATTTGATGACTTTCTGAAGACCCTTCTTGTCAGCCACGAGCAGCCAGCATATCATACCAGGATGCTACAGGTGAGTATGATTTCCACAGAGCAGCGACAGAAGGACACCAACAGCTGCTTGGACCAGCTAGCCTTCCTCAGCATCTTTAAGAAGTAGAGCTGCTTCTGTGCCTCATTCACCAGAGAAGCTGTTTCAACAGACCATGTGAGGTCCTGGGAGATGTGTGTGCCAAGGAATTTAAAGCTAGGCACTCCCTCCACTATGTTTCCTCCTAGGTTTCTAGGTTCCTCTTCCTCCTTCCTGAAGCTGATAATCAGCTCCTTTGTTTTGGAGGTGTTGAGTGCCAAGTTGTTAATGAAGCACCATTCAGACAGTTTGCTGACCTCATTTCTACAGGCAAATTCATCTCAGTTATGTATCAGTCCTACCATGGTGATATCATCTGCAAACTTGACGACTATATTTGTGCTATGTTTTGTTGCACAATCGTGGCTATATAAGGAATAAAAAAGAGAACTCAGCACACAGCACTGTGGAGCTCCAGTGCTGAGTTTCAGGGACAGAGAGTAGTGGTCGGTTTGTTAATAAGTCCTTGGTCCATCTATATGTGTGCTGATTGACACCCAGTTTGGCCTGATTGCGAAATGTGTATTGCTAAAAATATCTGCACGCCAGATCGTTAAACTTGGCACTTTGCATCATGTGGACCTTATCTCATTAAACAGACACTGCCATGTATGGCAGGTGGATAGACTGGTGGGTTGGGGCGTTTTGTAAAAATATGGCTTGATCAGGAAAGTTAAACATAGCTACATACCCATTGCCACTTATAAAGCAATCATCTTGCTGATGTCATGAAGGAAACCACCTGTCTGAAGTGTACATTGTCAGATCTGAATCTTTACTGACTGGTCATTATACTGATACGTTAATATTTGTAGCTGAATTTTCATTAAAAGAGAAAACACCTACTGTCATCTTCATGCCTGTTTGCCTGTCTGTGTGCATGAAACTACTCGGCTCCTAGAGGTCTGACCACATTTTAGCTTGTCAGGAAAGTTCAGTGTGAACGCAGTGAGTGTTCTTTACAAATTTTTGACATATCAAAAACTCAGATTTTCTGTTTTAAACACAAGAAGTAGTCTATGCAACTTCAATTACTGAATACTGTTACTTCATGATAAGTGTTTAAATCCATCTCTGTGATGAAAGTGGTTCACAAAAATTCAAATGCTTTGAGTCTGGAAACAGTCAGCTAACTCCCCTAATGGTTGCAAATTTATTCTTTTAACTTTTTTCACATTTCATTTATTGTGTATTGTATACTAAATGTTTACCTGTCAAATGTGCTTGCTGGATTCTAGTTCATTAAGATAATAATTAATAAGTGCAGCATATGGGTGCAGTGATTAGCACAGAGAATCTGTGTACTGGCTTTGAATCCCACACTCAGTTACCACCCTTGTGGAGTTTGCACCTTGTCCCCGTGTCCGAGTGGGCTTTCCTTTGGATACTCCAGTTTTCTTTCCCTATCCCTAAAATGTACATGTTTAATCAAAGGATGATTCTAAATTGTGCTTGGGTCAAAGTCAAAGTGAACTTTATTGTCATCTCAACCATATACAAGTATACAGATAGACGAAATTGCGAAGCTCAGGGTCCACAGTGTAACAACATGATGTGCAAATAGTAAATTAAAAATAGAATAAAAATTTAAAAATTTTAAATTAAAACACAAACAAGACAATACATTGTGCAAAGATAGGACAAAGAAGTAGCAGCAATATTGATGTGTAAGATATGTAATATAATAAATAATAAATAATAGATATAGATAATACAGAAATTATCAGTGTATGATAATAGTTGTTTAAGACGTGTGTAAACAATGACAGGTCAGAATGTTTCATAGCATAAGGATACCAAGAGTGTCAAAATCCTTAGAGGTCAGTATGAGATTTTCAGTTTTTTTCTACATGCACACTCATCTTTGCAGGATAGTGGTTTTCATGTATAAAAGTTCTGTTTTTAGTGGTGGTTGAGGCCGTGTGGAAGGTCCCAGGGGGCAGCCTGGTGTTAAGGAGTCTAACAGCTTGGGGGTAAAAACTATCCGGCAGCCTGGCAGACCTGGCCCTGATGATGCATTATCTTCTCTTGGATGGCAGAAGTGTGAAAAGTCCATGTGAGGGGTGTAAGGGGTCCTGCACAATGCTGCAGGCCTTGCGGACACTGCTTTTGTAAAATATGTCCTGTAGTGAAGGGAGAGGCACCCCAATAATGTTCTCTGCTGTCTTCACTATCCTTTGCAGGCGCTTGTGGTCGGATATGTTGCAGTTGCCATACCAGACAGTGATGCAGCTGGTCAGGACACTCTCTATGGTGCCTCTGTAGAACATGGTGAGGATGGAAGGGGGAAGACTTGCTTGCTTCAGCCACCTCAGGAAGTGTAGTCTCTGCTGAGCTTTCTTGATTAATGATGAGGTGTTATGTGTCCACGTAAGTTCCTCAGTTAAGTGCACACCGAGGTGGGCATGTGCGTTTTTAGACCCAATGATATATTGATGCCCAGAAAGGTTGTTTTCTGCCTTGCACCAACCCAGTGCTAACTGGATAGGCTCCAGCCCCCCATTTTTACGTTACAACCACAGATTATTCCCTGGCTTATGTTTATTTTACTTCTTGTTGTTTTATTGTGATTTCTGAATCATTAATTTTAATGCATTTTTTGATTTTATATAATTTTGCTTAATATTGTTATGATTATTTATTTAAGATGTATGTATTATTTACAGTATGTTCTTAAAGGATACAGTCCCTGTTTTCTGTGGGTGGGACCCCCAAGAGATGAGTCCTCCATTACATCACCTACAGCATATAAACTTCAGAGGTTCATTGTCATCAATGGAGAACAGTTTATTATTGTGAATATTGCTGTGCGATTTCTGTTTTTTTGTCATTTTCTTGCTCCTGTCTTTGGATTTACACTCGTCTCACAATTATTAGGCAAACTGTATTCCCCAGGATTAGTTTTATTGTTGAACAAATACAATACTCTCAGTCAAGCCAGATTTTTATTTTACATCAAACCTGAGTGTTTAACAAATTAAAAAATGATTTTTGTCTGTCTCAGGGGAAAATAAGTGTATGAAATTATTAGGCAACTGAATTACTCCAGATCATTTTTTCCACTCTCACTTGTTTATTCTCATGTTTTACAGTAAGTAGCATAAAATGGCATGTAACAATGAACAAATAACATTTTTGGCCTCTCAGAAATATTCAGTGGCCAATATAGCAACTGTTTTGTTCAATAACTGCTGTGTGTCTCCCATTCCAGAGTCTGTCAATTTCTTGATCTGTTCACAATGAACATTCACTAAGCAACCTTAGCCTCACAAATGCAGTCCAAAGGTGTATTGTCTGCCCTCACTGTGGATTACTTGGGTGCATGTGATGGACAATTGTGCATGAAGATTATGACTTGCTTGAATGCTGCAGATTTCTGCCTGTTCCACTGTTTGAAGAAAATATCATCCAGTAGGTTTGGGAGTTGATTTTCAGTCGATCTTCAACCTGAAAATGTCCTCATCCTTAATGATAGCAGCCCACAGCAGTCCTCTCCTGCCTTTCTGGCACCTGACTTCAACTGTGTCCTGTGCAAATTAAGGATCCAGTCATGAGCCCATCCATCTGGTCCATCAAGAGCAATTCTTATTTTATCTGTCCATAAAAATCAGTCATTAGATATTTCTTGGCCCAATCTTGTTGCTTCAGTTTGTGATCCTTATTTGTGTTTCAGCCTTCTTTACTTTCAGCCATGTCTCTGAGGACCTTCTACTTCTGGACACTCTGGGTAAGTTGCAATTCTGGAATATGGTGGCACT
Source organism: Polypterus senegalus (assembly GCF_016835505.1). Lineage (NCBI taxonomy): Eukaryota > Metazoa > Chordata > Cladistia > Polypteriformes > Polypteridae > Polypterus > Polypterus senegalus. Next base: position 211,393,911 of record NC_053155.1, read on the forward strand.
GGATGCTAGCTTTATGTTTAATTCTTCTCAAGTCTTTTGCAGTTATTTTGCGCCTTTTCTTCTCCATATTTTTTTTGCAACCCTACCGACTAGTTGTAACAAAATTTAATTGTCCAGTTTAAAGTTTAACAATTTCCAAAGTATTGCATCTGTTTGAAAATGCATTTTACAATTGTTTGACTTTTCAGTGTCAGTTAAATCTCTTTTTTGGGTCTTTTACCTGAGATGACTCAGCTACCTAATAATTAGGCACACCTAAATAGGAGGGGTCAATCACATTAAGCCACACCCTCCTTCATTAAACATTACATATCACGTGAAAATGAATAACCAATCAGGTTTATATGGTTTAGAGTCAGAAATAACAATAAGGTCAGAATACTGACTTGCCTAATAACTGTGTCTCTGGATTTTGGATTGGACTTGTTTGATTTAGATTGTATTTTTTAGCTTTATCCTTTTGCCTCAATTTTACATTTTTATATTCTGTTATCTTTTTGATAGAATATTTTGAACAATAGCTTCACATATAAAGATTTTCATTGGCCTTTTCCTTTAAGACATCGATATAATTTGGTTTCCTCTTCCTTGGAGGGCATGTTTGTGGATTTTGGTTATTTTAAAAAGTTGAATCATAACACCTGTGACAATTAGGATTAAGTAGATTTGAGAATATGTTACTGTTATATTTTTTTAGATTAATAAATAGGTTATGTTTGATATTAGAAACCCCTTCTGCCGCTGTGTTGTGTATTATATGACTTTGGCTTCAGCTCTTTGATATGACCAGTTGGGTCTCAACGGTGGAGTGGTGGCTCTGAGGCTAGAGATCTGCACTGCCAATCAGAAGGTTGCCAGTTTGAATCCCGTAAATGCCAAAAGGGACTCTGCTCTGTTGCCCTTAACCTACAATTGCTGAGCGCTTTGAATAGTGAGAAAAGCGCTATATAAATGCAAAGACTTAAGGAGTGAACAGGATGGGCTCATGGCATTTGGGATCTATTGGGATTCTCGTTTCTTCAGTGGAGAATCTGACTGTGCTACCCTCATGGCTTATGTGTAACTGAAAACACCACATAAGTCCATTTAAATTATAATATTGCTTTTGCAGCAGTACTATTTATGAAATGTGCTGTTCAAAATAAAGTCGGCTGTATTGTTAAGATTAGAGCAAGTGGAGCTGTTCTTGATAGAACCATGACAGGTATATTGTACACAAACATTAACCTTTGCCTCAGACCTCAGACTGCTGATGACAACTATTCATTTCGATGAGGAAATTTTCAAAGATCCGTGTCTGCAGCAATCCGCTTCCTGCTCATGGGTCCCACCAGGCCCAGGGCCTTTAAACTCAATTTAGAAACTTAATAGAATTTAAATGATGCATTGTATGAGAAGTCCAGATATCTAGCTTCCCGTCGACCTCCGCACTGTTTCCTGCATTCTGTGTATATAGAATTCACTTTCTTTCAGACGTGAGGTTTTATTGGAAGGAAGAAATCCCCCTTGGAAACTCTACGTGAAATGTCCAGTTGACTCTTTTGTCTGACAATCAGCTTGTTTTGGAAATAACCTGACTACTTCATGTTGCTGAGTGTTCAGCATAACAGGAAGTGAGTTTTTCCCACGCAGTGTTGTGGTTGAGTGCTGTTGTGTTGATTTGGCCGACTGATGATGACAGCTCCTGCACCAACAGTCAAGTAGCACAGCCTCAGGGTTCATTGCTGACAGTCACTATAAATCATGGGAAACTGTAACTACCAGTTTTTCCAAGCTTCACTTACACTGTTTATCTTAGATGGCAATAAACAGGGGCAAGAAATTAAAACAAAAGTGGAGCCAGAGAGTGCTGTTTCATAAAGGGCATGGCACAAGTCTTCAGCTCCAAATTAGCAGCAGTTCTGCAGGCCATTAGAGCTGATTGTTTAGTTGTTCTCATTGTATTGTCCACTGCACACTTAGAAGGTTCACATGGACTTTGCTCTACACTGGCATCTGACCTTGGCAGCTGAAACACATAGAGGAGAGTTAAAAATAGGATAAAACTGCATTGGGACAGTTTAAGGTTTAATCTTGAAGGGGATGTCATAGGAAAAAAAATTCACTTTGCACTGATTTACTCATGGTGGTGCAGTGGTAGCACTGCTGCCTCGCAGTTAGGAGACCTGGGTTCACTTCCCGGGTCCTCCCTGCGTGGAGTTTGCATGTTCTCCCCATGTCTGTGTGGGTTTCCTCCCACGCAGACAGTCCAAAGACATGCAGGTTAGGTGCATTGGTGATCCTAAATTATCCTTGGTGTGTGGGTGTGTGTGCCCTGCGGTGGGCTGGTACCCTGCCCGGGGTTTGTTCCTGCCTTATTCCCTGTGTAGACTGGGATTGGCTCAAGCAGACCCTCGTGACCCTGTGTTAGGATATAGCGGGTTGGACAATGACTGAGTAACTGATTCATTTACTCATTTTTGTTTGTGGAAAAAGTAAATACAAACTCGGCTCAGTACTGCCCCCTCAAGTAGGCATTTCTTATAACTGTCAACCGGTTTGTGACATCAACCGGGATAATGTTCTTCATGATCCTCCATATAGAATTCTTTCAGCTGTGTGATGTTTAAGAGGTGTCTTATGTGCACAGCCCATTTCAAATTCCTCCACAGCATCTCAATTAGATTCACAGCCAGATAATTTGACTTGGCCTTTCCAGAACCTTTCATTTCTTCTTTTCAGCCATTCCTTGGTGGATTTACTTGCATGTTTAGGGTCATTGTTATATTCACTTTAGGGTTGAGCTTCAGTCTACTCAAAGATGGTGCCATAATATCCGCAAGCGCCATTTTCTAGTATAATGAAGAATTCAGACATAGTGGATTCTGTGATGGTGAGCTGCCAAGACCCTGATGTAGCAAAGCAGCCCATACCATAACATTTCCACCACCATGCTTTACATTTGTTACCAGGTTCTTCTTGTCAAATCCTGTCTTTGGTTTTCTCAAAAAATGTCTCAAGGTACTGTAACTAAATAACTCTACCTTTGCCTCATCTATGCAGAGCACATTGTTCCAGAAGTTCTTGCTTTTTGCCTAGGTGTTCATCAGCAAACGTTGGTCTTGGCCCAGTGTTCTATGTGGAGAGCAATGGTTTCCTTCTTCCACTCATTCCATATAGATCTAATTTTTGCAGTCTCTTTCTCTGTGTTTTTCTAGTTTTAAGACATATAGTTTTTATTTTGTTTTAGTTGTTTTGCAATTTTCTAATTTTAGCTTCTGTTTAGTTTTAGTTTTTCAGCAATTAGCTTCCAGTTTTTGTCACATTTTATTAGGTTTGTATTACTCACCAGTAATGTCCACACAGACACTGTTTTGGAAGTCTAAAACGCTGTTTTCTTTATAGTTGTAAAATTGTATATCATTCATGTTGTACCTGTCAAGTTATTGCATATAATTTTACTGTCCATGACAAAACTCCATTTTATCCTAATATTGTGACAATTCAAAATTCAGTTCCCAAAATTGAGCTGTTACTGAGTTGGCAAGGTAGGATTCAGCATGTGTCTAACGTGTAACAAAAGAAATTTCTCAGTCCAATAAATTTTGTTTTAAAAAAGTTCATTGAAGCAAAACAGTTATGGTGGATGGCCGTGGTGCATAGGACGCCTGTAAATTGGAAGGACCAGGGGAGAGAATATATAAGGACAGTACCTCTCTTGGGCCACTAGATGGCAGTTCCCCAGAGTAGTGCCACAGTTTCCCACAGGGCTTCATGGGAATTGGAGTTCTGTGACTCAGCCCTGTTGGGTGACATGGTGGTGAATGGGGACTGGGGAGACCTACCTAGTGGGACTTCAGCCTTACCTGGAACTGCCCCCAGGTCAAGCCTTCAGGACACCGGAAGTACTTCCAGGGATCACCTCAAACGAGCCTCCTGCCTTCATTTTGGGAGCCAGAGTCGAGAGGAAGAAGGATGAAGCTTGCCAGAAGAGGAGTGGAGGTGGAAGAACAGAAAGGAGAGAAGAGAAAGTATTGTGTGCTGATATTGTGCTGTAGATTGTGCTTTTATACGTTGCAGTGAAGGTGGGAGACTTGGGAGACATTTTCCACTGTAAAATAAAATTGTGTGTTGTGTTGGACTTGTGCCGGGTTTGGGGAGCTGGTGTGCTCTTTGGTGGCCAATCAGTTAACACAAAAGTAGGGAAAAAAGTTATTACACAAGCAGGATATAAGACAGAACTTAGCTTTTTCTTGTTAAATTTCAGTTACTTTCTATACTTAAATGTGATGTGGAGGACTGAAGGGCTCTTTTGTGCCTTATGACCCGGGAGCATGTGACGGGAAGGAACGATGTGCTCCCAGGTTGAAGTAAAGGACTGATTGCCCTGACCCAGAAAGAATAAGAACCTGTAGACTGTTAGGACAGGAACACCTCCGGGTCAGGGGCTATAAAAGGACGGTGCCTCAGTCCAGACTCTGAGCTGAGCTGGGCGGTAGAGGAGCAAGTGTCTGGGCGAGGAGGAGAGAGATTACTGTGTTTATTGTGATAATTTATGAGTAGTGTGGAAGGTGCTTGGTGCACTGAGGAGCAGATAAATAAAAAGTCTGGGACTTTTATCCAGTGTCTTGCGTGGTACCTAAGGGTTTCAAGGGAGCACTAGTACCCCCTACTGCCTCAGTGTTATTTCTCGATGGCAAACTTACATGTGCTTTAATTATTGCATTCAGTATGTTATATACATGCTAGCTGTGTAAGCCAGTGCTACAAAAAGCCCGGGGTCCTAGAGACTATTGAAATTGTCAGAAAAAAAACTGAAATGTAGAGATGTCAGGTAATTGGGCATCTCTCTCCTAGGCGGATTTGTTTTGCCAATGTACTCGCATCACTTGTGCATTAGCGGCTAAGCGACTTTGTCTTTCTTCTGAGGTTTCGTTTTGCATTGCTTGTGCATTAGCGGCTAAGCGACTTTGTCTTTCTTCTGAGGTTTCGTTTTGCCAACGTGCTCGCATTGCTTGTGCATTAGCGGCTAAGCGACTTTGTCTTTCTTCAGAGGTTTCGTTTTGCCGACGTACTCACATCGCTGGTGCATTAGTGGCTAAGCAGCTTTGTCTTTCTTCGGAGGTTTTGTTTTGCCAACGTGCTTGCATTGCTTGTGCATTAGCGGCTAAGCGACTTTGTCTTTTTTCAGAGGTCTTGTTTTTGCTGACATGCTCACCTTGCTTGTGTATTAGTGGTGGGAGGGAAAAGTAAAAGGGATACCGTTTTGCCACCGTGCTCGCCTTGCTTCTGTATTAGCGGCTGAGAGAGTTTCTATATCCTTGGAGGTTGAGCCCTTACCCCAACTCCACCTCTCACTTCCAGGCTGGACAGACAGACACACACACTTCCACACATAGATGTTTATATATAAGATGGCACAGTCAATTTGGTCAATATACGTACATTATGGGATATGGCTTGAAAACTGTTTGCCCTCCAAGCCTTACCAACTGCAAGGCAGATCATAAACAGGGACTAATCTGTAGTCAGAAGGACAAGAAGTAATTAGAATATTCCATTTAACTTTAGCTTGTGGGGGTTATATTAGAATCTCCCATAGACTATGCATTAATATAGGCAAACATTTTAACTTAACTAAGAGAAAAGCCTAGCAAAATGACACCTTTTATTGGCTAACTAAAAGGATTACAATATGCAAGCTTTCGAGGCAACTCAGGCCCCTTTTTCAGGCAAGATGTAAACTTAACTAAGAAAATAGTTGTATCAATTTAACATAACCTTACTAATTAACAAATGTCTCTTACAGATGTCATTTGTTACTTTAACCTATAACAAGTTTAAGCAAATAGTGATTTAATTTCAAGAAAGCTTTCTTTTTTATTTTTGAGATTCCCTTTGTAAGCTGAGAGATCACCACTGACATGTACTTTATATTTAGTTTAGATTTCTCCTGTGGCTGAATTTCTCTCATCTACCCATTTGAAACTTTGAAATTATGTTTTTGTCAGGGAATTCTTACTTTACCTTTGCTTTTAAATACTGTTGAAGTTACTACTTGAACTGTGTTAATAACAATAAAAGAAGAAATAGAGATTAAACTTTTCTCATGTATATGCTGCATTTCTGCAAGTATTACATCAAACAGTGAAACTCTACTCTAGCAACATCTCACTCCTTTCACCTAATAGGCAACATGCAAAGCCTGGGAAGCTCCCTGTGAGCCTAAACTAGGAGGATGTGATTAAACAACACATGTAGGAATGAACAGAAATCCTGGCAGTTGAGAGTGCTTAGTGACACACTTTGAATATCCATTTATAAAACAGTATCTGAAGTTACACACACTCAATACACATGCATATGAGGAGAACATGCTAGCTCCATACAGGCACTGTCCTGGTTAGCAATCAACCCTGAGCTCATTGCACTATATAATAATAGTCATAATCATAATACATTTTATGTAATATAGCACCTTTCCCATGCTCAAAGCACTTCACAAATATTCTAAGCAATACAACAGGAACAGCTCCCTATCCTAGCTGGGATGGTTTCCAGAAGACCCCCGCGACTCTGCTCAGGACGTAAGTGGGTAAGAAAATGACTGACTGACTAATAACAGGAAAAGCAAAAATGACTTTAATAACACAGGATACAAACTAGAGTTAAAACATTAAACCCCAAATGACAGATAAATATTTGAACATCAAAGTTCTGAATTAGATTAAGAAACAAGCAGGAAATTAAGAAAAAAGCCATTAACAAATAATACAATTTATGCATGATTACATTTTGGAATATAAATGTTGATGTTGCCCACGATGATAAGAAACAATAAATAGGATAAGAGAGATTTTCATTTTCAGTTTTGCAGCCAAACTCTAGAATGATGTTGATCATTCAATGCTGCAGAGTTCAGATTTAAAAATCCCGGATGACCTCCAAGCCATCACAAAATAAACAGAGTAGTCTGAGACTCTGCAAACTTCTCCAGTTTTTGTGTGACATATCAAGATTGTAGTCTACAATAAGTCAGATAGTTCTAGTGCTTTACACTGATGAGACATATGTTAAGGACAACAATGTTAGATATAGGAAGATCACTGGCCACACACCCATCGCTGGAGTTTATTTTGTGATGAAAGAAAAGGACTCCACCACAACAAAAAAGAGTAGGGGACGGTCCCCATTTAATGTCCAAAGGACAAGTAATGCAAAAAAGCCAGGAATGTCTTTAAATTACAATCATTTAACAACATACATCAGAAAAATTGTTTTTATACTGAGTCAAAATGGTGGACAGAAGTGAGTTGGCAGGAGATGACGTCATTGTTGTCAGATGGAAATGGCGTCATCTTTGGAAGCCAGAAGTGACGTGGAACCGGAAGTGAGGTCATGTTGAAGGCGCCAGAAGTGGCGTAATGGCGAGGGTGCCTGAAGTCACGTGTTCCTTGGGATTCAGAGGAGGAAGTGATGGTTGGACTCCATCTTGGGAATCCGGAAATAGGAAAGGTACTTTATATTTCTTCTTTTTGTCTGATAGAGAGAGAGAGGTGTTAGTACTGTATATCAACCCCTTGTCTTGTGATATTTCACTCACCTCCAGGCTTGCTGACTGCCTCCTAAGTGCGTGTGTGTGACAATTTTAATATACACCAGACAGGGTACATTACTCTTGCTAAAGTAAATGAACCAGGATGACGTACTTCAGAATTAACAGTGCTGATGAGCTCCCAAGCACAGCACATTGTGATCCTCTTTTAAAAACTTTAAAATATTATGTCATGCTAAATATATTAAGATTACTGCAGTCCATTCATTTGCTATTGATGAAGCATTTCACATAGAGAAGTTCATCATGAGATAGTGACAGGAACTCACTCTGCAACACCATACCATCCATGTCGAAACATCAGTACTAATAATCTGATTAAAACTAAATGTATATAGGGAATGTCGGCTCAGTTAATAACACATGCTACTCATCTGCTTAAACTGACCCTGCAATGGTGCCATTAGCAAACATGCAATAGCTGTGTGAAATAAGACTAGAATTGCAGAAATTCCTGTCATTTTTAGGGGTATAAAGATATCTTTTTTTATGTGTAAATACTGACTGAATTTGAAGCCAAGGTGGCTATTCAAGCTTGGCAAACCTTCCATGGCTCTAACTTTCAAGCTACTTAGCTGTATCCTCGAAGGTTACATATGGCATGTTTTAAGTGCCTTTAGCTAAAAGTTTGGAGCCCGCCGATCACTGCCAGTGGGACATCTGCGACTGACAATGAAATCCACAGAATAAGTTATTGCCAACTGATTGGTATTCACTCTTAGTTCTAGCAGGGAAAGCTGACTGATGGCTGAAATGACCAATGAAATTCTCAGCTTCTGATGCCCACAGCGAGAGATACTTGTACATATGCCTCAATTAATTCTCATATGCATAGTTTTAAATAATATTTGACAAAAATAATGGCAACTGCAGACTTACATTATGCACAAAGACTAGTGTGGTGAAAATTAAAATGACAAAAAAAATTGGTTTTCATTTAGTTTTTAATATCATATTTTCAATTAGTTCTAGTTTTTAGAGTTTTTATTTCAGTTTTAGTTAACAAAATGATTATTAGGTTTTGCTTTATGCTTTTCTCAACAAGAATAACACTGCCCTATCTAAGGTTAGGCTCATGCACTTTGACCTCAACCACAGCAAGCGCTACCTATAGGTCCTGTGATGAAATTTTGGGGTTCTTTAGACTTATTTCAGGATCTTGCTTTCTGTTCTTGGGCTGAACTTGCAGAGCTAACCTGGCCTGGACATGTTGGCAGTTGTTGGAAATCTTCTCCACTTGCAGATGATCTTCTGGACATTGGAATGGTTGATTTCCAGCTGAATGGAGATCTTTTTAAATTCCTTCCCAGACTCCCCAACATTTATAATCATCTTTCTGAAGGTCTTGGTGGAGCTTTTTCACTCTAGGCATGGTGACAGCACACGATTGAACAACAAAAAGCAAACCAAACTAAATGTCTGAAGTTTAAATCAGACAGGTTCCTTCGACACCCTCTCGTAATCAAGTGCATCTTTTCTGGTGCGCCTAATTCTACTTTTAGGTGTATGAGGCATTGATAAATATATGATTGTTTTTATTTCTTCTTCATGTGAAATTTGGTGCTATGTCTATTTAATTTATACAATGGCCTACAAAATGCAAATGTAGCACGGTGTTCGTTTCATTATAGCACCTTTGTCTATTGATGCTGCTTAAATAAAGATCCAATCTTGATATGTTTACATTTAATGGGGTGTACTTACTTTTCACATGACTGTACATGCCGATAAAGGACACACTAGACTGTAATGTAGGTCCTTAACATCTGCATTGGAAGACCCCAAATAGGCATAGTATATCGGGTAACATTAGAACAATTTAGACAAGAACAGGCCATTCAGCCCAACAAAGCTCGCCAGTCCTATCCACTTCTTCCAGAGAAGCATCAAGTCGAGTTTTGAAAGTCCCTAAAGTCCCTACTGTCTACCACACTACTTGGTAGCTTATTCCAAGTGTCTATCGTTCTTTGTGTAAAGGAAAACTTCCTAATGTTTTGGCACCTACAGTCTGTCTTTAATGGTGGGTGTCCTTCATCACTGCTGGCTCTGCCTCATTCTCTGCCACATTTGTTCTCCTCCTTTAATAAAACCCCTTGGAGAGTGAGGTAATTTAGGAATGCGTAGTGCGTATTGGTGCTTAAAAGCATGAAAGCAGCTCTTGACAAAATGTATGAATGAATATGGAGACATGGGCCCCAGGAGAAAGACTTACCGCTCAGGCGATATCTCATGGGAGAGCTAAGCACCACACACTGGAGGATATATAATCGTTTTTCATTTGTTAGGGTTGCTTATTTATTGATATTCTATATCCTTTATTTAGTAATTTGGATCTGATGAATTTAGATCTTACCCCTTACTGTGTGATCACTGCACCATTGGGACAGGCAATAAGTACTTTTCATTGTACTGTATTGATGTGACTTCCACTCTGTACTGCTTTTTACTGGTCACTCAGTCATTTTCAATTGCTGAACACTCATCCCGCTCCGCAATCCCCATGTCACTATTGTGGAAAATGGATGGACAGATGCAACAGCCACACTTTGCTTTTATATCATCTTCCTGACCTACCTGCCACTGTAAATAAATTTAAAATGATGATGATTCCTGGTAACATCCTGGTGTCCTCTTTTAGGATTTCAAGCTTCATTCTGAGTACTTTTTTTTTTTTTGTATTCATTTGAAATGGGCTGAATAGAAGGTGTGATATTTTTATTTGCAAATGCCTACAACATGTGAATGAGTGCTCATCAGACTCCATTGAACAGTAAGACGCATCCTCACATGACCTCTTTCTGCCAGAATGATGGACAAGTCAGTAAACATCACAACTGCACATCATTCGTGACTGATAGGCTAAGACAGATATCAATCTGCGGTCAGGCACCAGACGTGATTCACAGTCCATCACATGGTTACAGAAGCGTCCAAACTCTGGTGTGTTCTTACAAACCGGTCTGGATTGCTGCCTACTGTGCATTTCATTACAAATCCAAGAAACGCTCACAGTGAAGCAAAAATCTGTCGACCTTCCGCATTTGCTTCTAGCAGCCGTCGGGGGCTGAATTAGACCTGCCAGTGTGTTATATACTTAAAAAGCTGATGTGCAGATGCGGCGTGTAGCAGTAACAGAGTTTTCATTCTTGTTTTGCTGCTTAGTCATTTCATTAATCCTAACAGACACCCCATTTCTCGCTTGGTTGCCTTGGCTACAGACAATTGAGCGATTTTAACACATCTTTTGATGGGTGAATATCATAAAATAAAGTGCTACTATAGATAGCTGTGTTACGACTACAGATGTCCAAAGGAATTCCTGCTTAAATATTTTGACATGAAATGCTTGTAGTTGCGTTTGATGTGAATGAAATTAAAAGCACCTAAAAAACTAATGAAAGCTTACAGATTTTTAGAGTTTGCTTTCAGCTGTCATACCTTTTGACAAAAAGTCTTTCAAGTGAGAACCTTTGATGTAGCATATGAGCGCTAGTGGGCCGGCGGTGTTCTACAATCATGGCCCATTTAATAGTAGCCCACTTTGGGACATTCTGGGTCCTTTAGTATGCATATGGCAATCCAGGGGAAGAGGCAAGTCATAAAATATGAAAACATCAAAAAATAACGTGGCATTCTGAATGACTCTTAAACCCCAGGAATACATTCTGCAGCTTATCGTATGCACTGCATGTCGCTTTGCATCGTTTTATTGTTGCTTCAGAAGGAATCACCTACTGGGCTGCCACATGGGTGGGAAAAACAAATATTGGGCAAAGAGATAACACTCTGGAATAATAAATAACACTACTGTCTCTCAGCTCCTGTTAGACCTGACTGAAATAGGCATGAAAGATTTTAACTAAAGGTTCAAGAGACAGAATCATAAAACCAGAAACGGGCCAAAAGTTAAAAACTGGGAGATCAAGGGATCAAGACGTCAAAGCAAAAATGCAAAACGAATTGCACAAGAAATGTCTTGTTTTTTAATCCGCAAAATTGGATGAAGTGGTCACTGAACGTCTGGCTGCACTAACTGGAAAAATGAAAGAGTGAGGGTCAGGAGAAAGAGCGGGGTCAAAGGGTAAAGCAAGAGTCAAAGAAAGAAGCCTTAGAGTACAATAGTAAACCAAAAACTGGAGTTAAAAGTCAGAGCTTAAATTAAAATAACAAGTTATCCATCCATCCATTGTCTAACCCGCTGAATCCGAATACAGGGTCACGGGGGTCTGCTGGAGCCAATCCCAGCCAACACAGGGCACAAGGCAGGAACCAATCCTGGGCAGGGTGCCAACCCACCGCAGAATAACAAGTTATCTAAGATTCAAAATCAGTAGTTCACTAGGTATGGTCAAGTGACTGTTTATACCAGCACGCCAGTAACATGACAAGTGGTGCAGCCTCTGTGCCTCATGGGAAAATCCCCATGGAAATGGATGATGCAAAAGCCACAAAATGGTTAAACACATCGCCAAAACAAAAGAGTGTTGGGAAAGACAGTAAAAAATGGCAAAGTTCTTAATAGAAGCTAGAAGTAAAATTCTGGTCACAATATTGGGTTTCAGCAAGATGTTTTTATCTTGCTTAAGGGAAACTCGGCTCATAACCTCGGCTTATAAAGCGTCTTGTGTGTCACAGTTTGTGACCTATGAAAGCAGTCCTCAAGAAAATGACCTGATGACAGAATCATTAAATGGCTGAGAGCACTAAAAACAACATGGCTGTATGATATAAACAAACGTTAACAAAAAGTAACACAGTTCAAAATTCACAACACATGAAAAGTATCCCAGTACATGGACACATTTATTTTGAGTGCAAAAAATGTTAAAATCTGCCTTGACATGTCCTAAATGTGATGGCCTTGTTGCCATGTCTGTGGATTTTGCACTTTATCTCACTGTCCACAGGACCTTTGTTTTGGTCCTTAGGTTTCCACTCACATATTTATCACATTTATCAATAGAAAAATACTCTTTGTGTCAAACTGAAAACAGATTTCTGTGAAGTGGTCATACATTTTTCTATTGGCCAATGTCAAAAAAGCCAAAATAAATCCACTGTGATTCAATGTTATGCAACAAGTAAAATATGATAATTTTCAAGGGGGTGAATAATTTTCCTAGGGATTGTATAATGCCCTGGTATTTTGACTGTTGGATTTGTTATTGTTATGAACTAAAGAGTTCCTAAACACGCTCAGTCCTGAAAATACTCAGAATGCTCACTAGAGAAGGAAATAACCATCAAACACTGGCTAGCAGTGGAATCTTTATAAATAACAAAAAAAATATTTATTTGTGAAAAAGCTCTGTAAGGCATAAAATATGTTCCGAGGATCACAAAAGGCTCAGATAGGGATGCCAGAAAAGGCAATGGCAATCCAATGCAAGCAAGTCCCATTCAGAAATTCAGAATGCAAAGTCAAAAACAGAGCATTAGGTCAAAAATCCAATCAATCGCAAACGCAATAAACATAAGAGAACTCACTAGCACTCTGAGCGCATTCAGTGAACCGCAAGGGACTGTGCGTTTTCATCAGCCTATACCAGGCTTAAGGCATTCCCTGTAGGTTTTGGGCAGGTGGACCCCACAAAACATAAGGAATGCAGCTGAGATACGTTAAAGATAAGAAGTTAATTCTCCCTCGTCAGATTTCTATCTAAGTAACATACTTGAAGATATCTCATTACTGGCCCCACTAGCTTGATCACTCACTATGACCCGCAAGTGTAACACTGGAATGAGACAATTTCATTTCCAGTGGGCCTGTACCCTCCAGTCCTTTAATGCAGATTTACACAGGTCTTTCAGCTCTTCACCTCCAAGACATTTAGGCACTTTTCTTTCTTCATATACTTCTTTTGGTTGGTTCTTAGACCAGTGTTTCCCAACCTCGGTCCTGGGGACCCCCTGTGGCTGCAGGTTTTTGTTCCGACCAGATTCCTAATCAGTGACAACACCTGATAACATGGATCTCATTTCTTTAGCTGGTGTTATTTTTCTTTTTTTCTACATTCAGAAAAGCACAGCAGCATGATTTTTACATTTATAGGACATTTATAAATATTTCTGCTTTTGCTATAGATTTAAATGCTTAACTCTGTTTTGTTGATTTCATTATATTTTGCCCTTTCTCTGTGCAGTTTTCCCCCTTCATTGTATGTTATTAATGACAATTAAAAACGAGCAGATCAGACTCCCAGGCAAACAACACTGAATAATCAAAGGCTGCAACTTCTTTAGCGTCAGATCCACTGATGAGTAAAGAATTGATTAATTAAACAATTACAACACCTTGAAAAGTAGAATGAAAATCAAGATGAAAATATTGTTAAAAAGAAAAAAATACATTATTCCTATATAACTGCTTGGTACATTTTAATATTTTTTTTTAGCAAACTTAGTTTTCTAATTTCTATATTGTTCCCTAAATACAGAACTTGGGAAATATCAGTCCACTTAATTAGCCCAGGAGTCCAATTAAAAACAGAAAGTGGTTGGAACAAAAACCTGCAGCCACAGAGGGTCCCCAGGACTGAGTTTGGGAAACACTGTTCTAAACAATCACCATTCCCACTATGACCTTTTGCGTGTAATTCAGGCCCACGATATTGTGCGTGTTGCATACAAGAGCATGAGGTACTGCTGAAACAGAAAAATGCCAGCATTACTTATTTTCTCACTTATGTCAACCCCCCTGAGCACACACCCAGGTCACTCTGATGGTAGAGCTGCCCATGTGGTAGAGAGAGACATTTACGTTTCACATGTGATTCTGCTAACATTTATTAATTACTAGCTGTACCCCGTGGCTTCGCCCACATAGTAATGAAACAAGACAAAGTTTAAAAATCAATAGACGTTGGCACTATATCTGATCGTGTTCAGCTCTGATGGGACAGCGTTCCCCGCATGGCGAGTAAAGCATATGGCCATGATATCTCTCAATCAACAGCTACCCTCTAAAACACATGGAGCTCTGAACTCTCTCTCAAAAACGTCAAACGTTACTCCTTAACAATCTGCAGATCCTAATGTCTGTTGAACAAACAGGTATCGCTAGCTAAGCGGAGGCAAGGTGCATTGCAACACGTGGTGAGATGTAGACCAACTGGAACAGAGGCTGGCTAGTGAATGAGGAAGCCCTCCCCCCACGCTCTCGGCCCCAGCCACTCTGTTGGATTTGCATGTTTGCATGAACACATCGGTACCGCAAGCAAACCATGGTACTTAGCGCAATGAAAGAAGTCGCAAAATCAACTGGAAAATTCAAGCAAATTATAGATAACAACCAGATCTAAATCCGTTAAGTGATTCTCTCATGAAAAGCGGACAGACATACAGACAGAACGTGCTTGTGCCATGAAATTTTTAAAACCATTTCTTAGCGATCACATATGGGTCAAGGGTAGCCTATATTACAAATTTCAAGTCCCAAGTCCTCATGTTTCGGGAGATTTTGTGATGAGTGCGTCAGTGGCATTTGGTTTTTATATATATAGATTATTCATTATAATTATACCAGCAACGACACACTGCATAACGTGCAGTGAATACACTTGACTTGAGCATTCATAGTTTTCATCCTTTTTCTCTGTAAGTTTAACATTTGTTTGCTCAGAGGTTGATGCGCTTGCTGCTTCCTGAGCAGCTCTTCTTTTGTCCACCCTAGCAGCCCGCTTCTTCTCTTCTTTCGTCGGCATCTTTTCACATTAAAACTGATTAAGTCAGTGTTTGCATTACAATTACTTAGTATGTTTTCCTTAATTTTTCTCTTAAGCTGGCATTTAAGTCTTCAATCTGCCTCAATAATGATTTAAGATATGAAGAGGTAGGGAGAGTGATGGTGAAGGTGGGAGGGATAAGAACTCCGCCCGTACACATGCGCCACACAGCCACCCTACTGCCGAGAGTTGATTCTACAATAAAATAAAATAAAAATAAAATGAGAAATAGCCTTAGAGGTCAATCATCACCCGAAAGCAGATAGCAGATGTCACGTAGTATATGTGTACCAAATTTCAGGTCAATAATACAAACGGTTTGTGAGCTACTGGTGATTTAAAATCCTGGACAGACAAACAAACAGCGATGGTAGCGTATTATATAAGAACATATTAATTATATATACAGTATAATATAATTATATTATATATATATATAATATCATTTATTATAATTATAATTAACTAACTAACCCGCGGCGTACTATACACTGCATAATCAGGCCCGTTTTTTAATGATTTTTAAGCACAGGGAGAAAATTAACATTTGAAAAATCAGTAATGTAATAAATCAGCAAGAAAAGCAACATTGTAACAATGCACGGAACGAACCAACACACAATCATCTGTGCGGCGCTCTGGTGCGGAGGGTGGAACGGGAGGAGAGGAGAAGGAAGTCCACTGGCTCCCTCCGTCATGCTAGTCTGCTGATTTCTCGTTCAGTATACACTGCCCGCTCATGTGCCCACCTCCAACTCGTCACTCGAGTCGCTGTCGTCTGTGCACAGTTCAGATGCAGCTGTGACTCACATAGACTTTTCATTGCTCTGTGCGGTTTTGGCTGCCTTTCTATATATAATCCACAAAGACACCCGACCACGGTGGTAACGAGGTGGGAGGAGGGTGTGTACAAAGTGCAGGAGCATCTAAGAAGATGCATGTTTGTCACGGATGCGAATTTCTGTATGTGGCGTGTAAAACAGTTTGCTATGGTGCATGCGGTCGTGCGTCGTAACTGAAAACCCGGTTTTTAAAGACTGCTCACTTCATTGTGTATACGACTGTAGGTGAATGAAAAGATGTAACTCTGGAGAGGGCAACATACAATACAGCGTTTTACACGCTGCATACAGCGATTCACATCCGCGACAAATATGAATCTTCTTAGATGGTGCTGTCGGGACCACCCACGCTCTCGAAGCACACACACTGCCTGGTCATGTGCCCGCTCGCAAGAGCAACTAACAGAGACCCGCCGAACAACTGTAAGACCATGGGATACCCCTCGCAAACTGCTCTACACGCTGCATACAGCGATTCACATCTGCAACAAACAAACTGTTTTACACACTGCATACAGCGATTCACATCCGCGACATGATTTTTCTTAGATGGTCCTGTCGCGTTCACTCTCGCATACACACTGCCTGATCATGTGCCTGGTCGCAAGCGCAACTGACAGAGACCCAACCACCAAGTCTAAGACCATGGGAAACCCCTCGGAAACTGTTTTACACGCTGCATACAACGATTTACATCCGTGGCAAACATGCCTCTTCTTAGATAGTCCTGCCGCATCGTGTGGTGCCTCTGTGTGAACTGGTCAGGCACAGAGAAGGTCAGCTGCTGAGAGAGCGTCTTGACTGTTGCAGGGCCTGCATTGGTGAAGCAGGTGAGACGGTAATGAAACAGAGGCACAGGGCTTATTGGTTTTTAAAGACTGATTCCTTCATTGTGTTTTAACCTCAGTTTTAAAGGATTGTTTTGAGGATTCCATGGGATACCCCTCTCAAACTGTTTTACACGCTGCATATAGCGATTCACTTCCGCGAAAAACATGCCTCTATGAACAGTCAACGTGGCTCAGAGCTGCATGTGGACTCTACGACAGACGAACATAAATTATGCCGTTTTTCCTGTGTCGTCGCGTCCAAGTTGGTGGGCGTGGTTCTGCGAGTTGTCGTCGTATCCAATGGTCTTGGAGTTGGTGGCTGTGGCTCCTTCCTGCGTGCGCCATAGGCGTCTTACTTGTCGGCTGCTTAGTGAATCCACGCCCCTTCCGGCGTGCTTTCCATGGGTGTCTTGCCTTAGTGAATTATATATATATATATATAGATTATTCATTTATCATTATTAATTTCCATATAGGGCTTTTAAGGCCCTTTCCTACACTCAATGTGATTAAAATTTATAATAACAACAGCAACACTTTTTTCGATCTAACGTAGAATAACAATTGCAATTACAAATGCTATTGATGTTGTTCTGCTGTTCACTGCAGACCTTAGACCTGAGGATTATCTCCACTCCAACTGTGTAGTATGGTCTTCATCTGCAGCTTGTACAGTACACTGCAGCTCACCCACCATGCAGGCCCGCCGCCAGGGGGGGACAAACGGGACTCTGGTCCAGGGCCCTAACGGAATTGGGCCCCTTCACGTTTGATTTTTTTATGCTGATGTTGTGCACGTAGATATATATTCGGACAATTATTCAAGTTACATGTAATAGAAAAGTTAAATCATTTAGCTTACAACAATACAAGTGAGTGTTTTAATAGCTACAACGCTCCACACAAGTAGATATTGTGCTTGTGTCGTGTGAAACACACTTGTCAAAGTGCGTTAGTTTTGTGTGTATTACTAAAGATTCTGCATCTCCCGGATTTTTTGAAAACTTTGAAGTTTGATACAGCAAGTTACCATACTGATTGTACACCATGTAGATAACCCTAGCCGTTAGTATATATTAAAATGTTCAGATGTTACTCCTATTCATTGCATTGGTATAATTGTACCGTTACACGTTAGATAATACATAGGCCTATCTCATTAATGTATTTCAATTCCGCTACGAGGTTCCGTTAGCACTGGCTTTCCTTCTCGCAGTCAAACTTTGATGTGAGAGAAGGCTTAACTCATCAAGTATGGTATTCATAAATGCAGCATTGTCGCTGTCGGATAAACTACATTTCGATCATTTTGTATACGTATTTGAAGGTTTTGGCATGTGGGGACCCGGGGAAAGGCAGAGGGGCCCACACGTACCGAGTTGTCTGGGGCCCAAATATTTCTGGTGGTGGGCCTGCACCATGTGTTTAAAGAAATACAACACATCAAGTCACAGCATACTTCAAACAAATTAAATAAACAGGAGACAATTGAAAATGCAAGTTGCATGCAACCTTTATGACAGCCATGTATCCAACCATCCATCCATTATCCAACCTGCTATATCCTAACACAGGGTCACGGGGGTCTGCTGGAGCCAATCCCAGCCAATACAGGGTGCAAGGCAGGAAAAAACACTGGGCATGGTGCCAGCCCACTGTAGGGCACACACACACACCAAGCACACACTAGGGACAATTTAGGATTGCCAATGTACCTAACCTGCATGTCTTTGGACTGTGGGAGGAAACTGGAGAATTCTTCCAGTTGAGGAAAACAAGTCTTCATCCATTCTAGGCTATCACAATAAACTTTTCATTGCACAATAATATTCCATCTGGTATTACTCCTAATATTGATGTTAAAGCATTAGGAGTGATTTTAGATCCAAGACTATTAAGAGACTTAAAAATATTTTTGCCCTGAACAATTTGAGTGTAGAACATTCTAAACACGTGACGTAGAGATGAAGGAATTTAATAGCATTGCTTGTGCCCTTAATACATTTTACACAATTTTA
Source organism: Polypterus senegalus (assembly GCF_016835505.1). Classification (NCBI taxonomy): domain Eukaryota; kingdom Metazoa; phylum Chordata; class Cladistia; order Polypteriformes; family Polypteridae; genus Polypterus; species Polypterus senegalus. The sequence goes on from NC_053155.1 coordinate 211,412,919, forward strand.
GATGAGATACAGTATATGTGAACAATAAACAACTTTTAGTTGAATTATGGTGTGCTTGGTGCCTTTCCTGCTAGAAAGTATTTTATCCATCCATCCATCATCCAACCTGCTATATCCTAACACAGGGGCACGGGGTCTGCTGGAGCCAATCCTAGCCAACACAGGGTGCTTGGCATGAATAAATCCCGGGCAGGGTGCCAGCCCACTGCAGGGCACACACACCAAGCACACACTAGGGACAATTTAGGATCGCCAATGCACCTAACCGGCATGTCTCTGGGCCGTGGGAAGAAACTGGAACACCCAAAGGAAACCCACACAGACACAGGGAGAACATGCAAACTCCATGCAGGGAGGACCCGGGAAGCGAACCCAGGTCTCCTATCTGAGAGCTGCCCGACAGCCATGTAGTTTATGATAATATGGTTAATTCATTATGACTAAGATTCAGTACTCATGAGTAAAATATGCTGATTATCCACTCTCTGAACTTAACGTTTTTTTAAATTTCAGGGCATCAGAAAGCCAAAAGGCTAATCTGACAACACCAAGCATGGACAAGGCCATTAGGAAATGGAAATAATAATAATATTTTTGCTTTTTCACTATTATTAAACACATTTTAGCTGTATAACATATTAATTGAATGTATTATAGCATAGCTAAGAAAACAATATTTTTATTTTTATTATTATTTTAGAATTCATTATTTTACCTTAAATATATGGTGCTACCCTGCCCAGGATTGGTTCCTGCCTTGTGCCCTGTGTTGGCTGGGATTGACTCCAGCAGACCCCCGTGACCCTGTATTCGGATTCAGTGGGTTAGACAATGGATGGATGGATGGATGGATGGATGGATATATGGTGCTAGTAAAAACTTTTAAAATCACTTCAAAGTGGGCACAGTAAACAGAATTGGCTGTTTAAATGAAATCTCAAATCCAAAGTCAACTTTTTGCTTCTGTTTGTTTCCAGAATATTTCTTTCTTTATTTAACAAATTAGTCTTAAAACATGACATAATAATCATATCAAGACATGTCTTTTAAAACAGAAATTGATCAACAACTGCACTAAATTGCTACCGGAATTGGTTTTGCTTAAATTTTTACTGAGAGATGTTTTTATTAAGGAAAAATGCTTGGTAATTGTTATTATAACTCACATATAAATCATCTCGGTGATCATTTGTTATCATGTAGGCAGCTTAAATTGTAGCTTGCAGTCAAATCTAATTCTGTAAATTAACATTTGGTGATATCAAAAAAATAGCAATTGGTAAAATGTGAAAAATGTACTAACATTATTATGCAGCAATTACATATGCAGAGCACAGATAACTGATTGATGGTCACAGCGAACAAGAAATGTGGCTTATTACTAAGATGACACTTCTGTATCGGCTACAAAGAAAAATCTCATTCTGTATATGGGAGTAGCAAAACATGAGGATCCTTCGACTGGTGTCGGAACTTAGTCACCTGCACCTACTAATTAGTATTACTAATAAACCTAATTATTATTTTTTAGTAAATTAAGAAGAGTTTCAGGAATATTTAAAAAATTACTGGAACTAAATGATACATACCAATACATTTATTTTAAACATCATTGTCCTTGTGCTTATAAAATAAGCAATGCACGCTTCTAAAACGTGGAAAATTTTATATACATCACATTTGTTTTGTGTATATTAATTATTCATATTGTGTAAATCCAATGTGGAATAATTTTTGAAAATGATTGACTAGTCAAATTATTATAAATCCCCATTCCTGTCACATTTGCCTGCAAGCATCCCATTACAGATTCATTGTAGTAATAAAACAATTAAACACTGAGCTTTGGGCAAATAATTAACATTACCAGAACATACAATAATAAAGAATTAAAAATTCCATATTCTCCATTTATGACTAGTGGATATCTCCGGGAACACATGGAAAGTCTCTTGCCATATTAAAGTGCTTCTCTCTGCCTAACATGTGCAGCCATGGAGAAGCTTCAGTTATGTCAGATGTTCAAGGCAATCCAAGTTTTTCATCCCCCAAATAGGTTAATAATAATTTTTAGGAACACGTGACAAACAAACTTGAGCAGCTAAGGACAAAGCCCAAGGCACTGTACTGTTGTCTTCCAATTTCACTTTGGTTATAATGCGAGGTGTTGCTCAGAACTACTTGAATTGTTTTGAACCTGCACCCTAAAGAAATACTTGGAAGGCATCTGTCCAGACTCTTTTAGTAGCACGTCCACTCAGAAAGGCTTTGACTAATTCATTAAGTAGATAGGAGAAAACATGGCCCATCGAGAAAACCCCACTGGTGTATTTACAGCCATGTGAAACATTTAGTAGATCTTTTTAAATTTTACATATCAAGATATAACATACAAGTGACTAGTCATCACAAAATCCTTCAGGATAATTTTATTATTATTTATTCCTTTAAAAAAATCAGCAATGTAAAACCAGAGAATTTAAAGAGGGGGCACTCACTTTTTCACATGACTGTTGTGACAGATGGTAGGTGTTCTTAATTGGGTGGGATGCCCAGGAGATGGAAGGATGGAAGCGGGCAGCTACCTTTAGGACGCTGCCTTCCCAAGAACACTAGATGGCGACCCCCTTCTAAGTACAAGTTACCATGGGACTTGGAGTTCTTTAACTCAGCCCTGTTGGGTGCCATGGGTGCCGTCAGGGGGTGCTGCAAGGACTGAAGAACCCTGCATCATGGGGTTTCCGCCTCATCCAGAAGTGCTGACAGACCACATGAGCGGATGTTTGGGGCAACTAAAATAAAAAGAGTTGCCTGCCTCATTTCAGTGGAGCCAGAATCGGGGGGAAAGTGGATGAAGCTTGCTGGGAAGAGCAGAGGAGGCAGTGACCAAGAGACAGAAAGAGAAGAAAAGAAAGAATTGTACTGGTATTTATTGTTGTACTTGTGACAGTAGTGGGAAACGCTTGTTATAAGAAGACATTCTCACAATAAGGCTCTTTGTGCTTTTAACTTGTGCCCTGTGTCAGTCTGTGTTGGGTTTGGGGCACAGAAGCATCCCCTGGTGTCCACAGTGTGTATAAGTTAGACCCAGTTGTTATGGTTAAACTAAGGCTCTGTGCCTGGTTTTTGTTTTCTTTATCTTTTTATTTTCTGTTTTGATTCTTTTGTATGCTAAAGCTTTTTAAATTATTGTGTTTTTCGTAAATTATTGTGAGGTTTCGTTTTGCTGATGTGCTGGCCCTGCTTATGTTATTAGTGGCTAAGCGAGTTGTCTGTTTCCTCAGAGGAGGACCCCTTACCCCAACTCCACCTCTCACTTCCAGACACACACACACTTCCACATGTAGACATTTATATATAAGATAAAATGACTGCCTCATTTGTTTAATAGGACCTGTTTGACATGACCTTGGTATTTCAACTTGTTACATCATTATTAGTCCTAAACTACTCCTGTCCTAAACAATTTCAGAATAGGTGATGTTCAAAAAGCAATTCAGCTGATTATGCGAAACAGCATATTACAACCCCAAATCGAAAATATCTGGGACAGTTTGGAGAATGCTAATAAAAACAAAAAACAGTGATTTGTACAATTACTCTGACTTGCATTCAAACAAAAACAATAACAAAGATGAGATATTTAAAGTTTCACCTCTTAAACTGCATTGTTCCAAACTTAAAGCACCATTCTAAAATGTTACTATTAACTTCATATTCTATTCTTATTCTAAGTTATTCTGTATAAGGAAGACTAAAGTGTCGAGGTTAGGTCGTACTGTTCACTAACTATGGCACCGCACAGTGATGACATGTTAATTATTAACACGCAGTATATAAACACCATGCAGCCCAGACGTCATCATTCATTTGGGTGCCAGCCTCTAATGAGGATGGAGCTCCACCACAGACAAGCTAACTTGGAACATTTGCAAGATCAAAGTACTGCTCATAGATGCCAGAAATCTTATTCCATGTCTCTTAAAAGAACAATTCAACCTTTGGACATTAAGTGGGGTATCCCCTGGAACACCAACTCTTTTTTTACTTTGTCCCTTTCATTTTACAATATACACAGGTTCATTGATAAAACAGTGAGACGTAGGCAGTAATCGAACTAATCGACCTTATAGTTTAAAATCTGATGTCTTAGCCACTACGAAGTAATTGCTTCTATTAGTTCTATTTAGTGTTAGAAGGTGGGCGACACAGGTACTGTATATCTAATATATAAAGCAGAGTCGATGTGTGTATGTATGTTTGTCCGCCATACAAATCTGCACTGGGTGTCCGATTGGCACCAAACTGGGGATGGGGCTCCTTTGTGACCAGGAGAAGGTCATGGGGTATGTTTGGTTGGGAAAAATGTTCGTGGTGAACCGCAGGGCACCTTTTCACCGACACAACGTTCAGCACACTTCCCCGTACTTATCACTGACAAGATGGCCGCACGTTGCAACAGACGTTCACTGCAGCACCATCTAGAGGCAGCTTTGGTCTCTGTGCATCGCTCTTTACCCATGTTTCTTTAAATTGCCAAGAGATGGCAGAAGTGTTCAAGTAGGAGAAGGTCGACTGCTTTGATCGGGTGAATGGGAACTGCGGTATGGATGTAAAACGTGAATGATCCAGTAGGCGTGTCTGACTGACACACCCGTGTTTCCGCACGTCACACTCCCACACACACTGATAGTGCTGTATTTCATTCACCAACGTCCATTATATGCAAGCACGTTTGAACTGACTCGCCTTAAAAAGACAGCATCCTTCCCCAACCATTTTCCCCAAACACAGCAGCGGTTGTATGTCACTTCTTTCTGTAGTTACCATCGCCAGTGTCCGTTAGATGGCATCACGGTTCAACACAGACACTCCTTACAAACAGAGCACCCCTCCCTGCCATTTTTCCCAGTACAGTTTCAGTGCTACTCTTTCTCACTGGCTTTCCGCATTTGTGATGCTATTTGCTCCCTTTCCATCTCACATTACGATTTCAGTGTTGCTCTTTCTGACTGACTGGTGCTATTTGTTCGCTTTCCGACGTATTGTAAATAACGTAAATTCATCTCACTGTGGTGCTTATTCCATACGTAATACCATGTAACACATTATAATTGTCCTGCTTTTCGCTAATATACCCATACCACCGAAAAAAAGACGTAGAATTGGAAGGTCCACTTCAGATGCCACAACAAAGTCTATTTCAAGGGCGTCTGAAATGCCACAGCAGACACAATCCGGAGTGGAGGAACGCACAATAAAATGTCAATCAGAAAACTGTTTGTTCTATTTCTATGTTCTGTTTCTTTCATTTGGGAAATTCACTGGTTATAGATTCCTGGGCAACGCTGGGTACTCCTGCTAGTTTATTATAAAATGTACTTTTTCAGATCAGTACAGCCGACTTGAAAGGAGCGGTCCTCTGACCCAAATACCCATGACAAGACGCACGTATACAAACAAAGTAACATAGGCCTGAAGGCCTTATTTACATAATTACACTACAGCACTAAGTATCTGCATTTATGAGCATATGAAGAAGATGAAACTCAAAGTCATCCACTTCCCACTGGACAAACCGGTTCTGATCACAAAGAACTGTTGCTCATTTGAATCGCTAAAATAAGCTTGCAGACTCCACAATTCTACTAATGCTGAAAAGTGAAGAAAAGAAAATACAATTAATGATATACTCCCCTTTTGGCTTCCATCTTAATGTCCAGCAACCTAAATGATTTGCACACTCACACCTGCAAGTGGGACAGTGTCATTGCTTAGATGGCTTGGAGATGGTATAAATACAATTACGAAACTGAGCAATAGGTCTGGGACATTTACTAATGGCAGGTATATGGGTACTCTTGATTTGCTAAGAGACCACATTAAAAGCAGTGTAACAGATAGAGGGCACTATCGTCTTCTTGAACCCTCGGACAATACGTCAAACACCAGGTAAGAGCCCAATAGTTGACTTTATTGTAATAATAATATGCACAAAGCACCCACCACTCCACAATACCCATCCAATACAATCAATAATAAATCAATAATACACAATCCACCATTTCCAGACGCGTTGCCACCCTTCCACCCAGCTCAGCTCAACGCTCTGGTGTTTTTCCCAGTCTTTTATAGTCCCTGACCCGGAAGTGCTTCCCATCCTGCAGCCCATGTGACTCCTTATCCCTTCCGGGTCAGATAAAACTCCTTTTTCTTCAACCCGGAAGCACGTCATTTATCTTGTCCATGTGACTCGGATGTACTTCCGGGGCGTAGGGCAAATAGTCGCTGCTCCTCCCTGCAGCTCCTTCTAGCTGCCCCCATGGTATCCAGCAGGGCTGTAAAGGAAAACTTCAGTATCCATAATTCCCTGCTGGCGTTCGGGGCACCTCCATGCTGCAGGGAAGGCTCCATCTGGCAGCCTGGGGGTATTGGCCGGGATGAACGGCCAGCCATATATCACAGCAGGTAAAGCAAACATAATGGAATAATCTTTAATATAACTTAGAGTATCTTAAGGTTTGATTGATGGCTCTGCAGGAAAACGTTGGTCAGCAATACAGTGGAGAATTTTAAAAGCATTGTCTTTCAATAAATAAACTTGATACTGGGTTCAGGAGAATTCAGTTGTAAATCACGTAGAGCTGATAAAAGGACCACAGTAAGTAATAAATATTTCCTAGGGTCATTACTATGGTACCTTCTCTGAAGTGATACAATGGCTTAATGACAATGGTTGTTGCTCTTCACTTGGCATGTTTATGTTAAGGGCAGATTGGCGAAAGGGTAAGTACCTTGAGTGTGATTTGAAAGGGAAAAGACCAGGAGATGAAGTACAGAGAAGGAATAGGCAGCAGTCAAAAACTAAGAGAGATGAAAAAAAACAAACGACTGAACAGAATCACTGTGTGGAGAAGAGCAGACAGTGTTATGCTTGGATTCCTCTTTGGTTTCCTCTACACTAGCCAAGAGACTGAAAGCTAGGATGTTTTTCAGTAGCATGCTGCCATCTTATGTGGGCAGGGCATGATGCTGTTATGAAATTGCAGAATGCCCAAGGATTATTGTGTGTGAGAAGGGCTGGGAGATGCAATCTGAAAATCATTGTTCATTTGGGAGGTAGCCATTAAAGAGGATGGAGGTCTGCCACAGAGAAGCTTACTTTACCTCTCACAAGAGGAAACTACTGACAGCTGGTGCCAGCAATCATATTTGACCTCTCTTAAAAAAACAATTTAGCCCTTGGACATTAAATGTGGTATCCCTTAAAGCATAAACTAGTTTTCTGACTTCATTTTGTGGTATTTGTGGGCCGGTTTTAAATCCAGATAGCAGTGTCAGTCTCCGTGGGCGCAAGTGCACAACCGCATGGAGTTAATGAAGTAATTGGGGCGAGTTGCACCTGGAGGAGAAGGCAGTACGAGTTGGTGCCCCTCAAAGGAGCATAGGCTGTCGTGCTCTAGGGGCTAGTTTGCCCCATGGAATATTTGGGTGGAGTGAGGAGAGCAAGGCAGGTGCCCTCTCTAGTCATCTGAGGTGTGACTGAGTGAGTGCGAAGGAAGACGGGAGGAGAGCTGAACTCGGATGGTCTGGCTGCGCAGTTTGGAGGGAGCCAAGATGGGGGTCGTCAGAAGGAGTTCGTGGCTGCTGAGTCTTCACCAGCTATGTAAGTAATGGGTGAGCTGGGGAGACAAGGAAGGAGGTGTGCTGAGATCGTGAGGAGTTGGACTGCATTTTAACCTCTGATTTTAACGGATTTATTTATTTACTGTTTTTTAGAACACTGCACTGTGGACATTTTTGGTTTTGTTTTTGACTGTTTCTTAATTTAAGCACCTGAGCACTTTTTCCACCATCCCCTTGCTCCATGTGAGTGTTGTCCTCATTTGTCAGCTCAGCTCGGGCATATCTATCGACAGTGTTGCTTCTACAGACTTTTCCATAAGGAAAATCAAGATAATGTTAAATAACTTTAAATAATTTTAATTTCAAATCAGTCAGAATAGTCAGAATTAGATTCTACACACACAAGACCCAAACGTAATTCAAAAATATGTGCACAGAATTGTGTATTACAGATGCCACAAAATGTCACATCAACAACAACAACAACAACAACAACATTTATTTATATAGCACATTTTCATACAAACAGTAGCTCAAAGTGCTTTACATATTAAAGAATAGAAAAATGAAAGACACAATTATAAAACAAAATAAATCAACATTAAAATCGAATAAGAGTAAGGTTCAATGGCCAGGGGGACAGAAAAAACAAAAAATAAACTCCAGACGGCTGGAGAAAAAATAAAATCTGTAGGGATTCCAGACCATGAGACCGCCCAGTCCCCTCTGGGCATTCTACCTAACAGAAATGAAACAGTCCTCTTTGGATTTAGAATTCTCACGGAAGGGCTTGATGATGATGATGGTCACGTAGACTTCTTCCTTTTAATCCGTCCATCATTGTTGGAGCATCATGAAGCTTTGAGTAGGTGGAGGTGGCGCAGGCCACCACCACAAAGAAACCGGAAAAAGAAACAGAAAAGAGAGTAGGGGTCAGTACGGATTTTAGAGCCACCATGAATAGTTATTATGGAGAATTGAACATATAGAGTATCAGGATTAAGTCAAATTCAAGTTATAAAAAGGCCATGTTAAAGTAATATGTTTTCAGCAGTGTTTTAAAGTGCTCTACTGTATCAGCCTGGCAAATTCCTATTGGCAGGCTATTCCAGATTTTAGGTGCATAGCAGCAGAAGGCCGCCTCACCACTTCTTTTAAGTTTTGTTCTTGGAATTCTAAGGAGACACTCATTTGAGGATCTGAGGTTACGATTTGGAATATAAGGTGTCAGACATTCCGATAGATAAGATGGAGCGAGATTGTTTAAGGCTTTATAAACCATAAGCAGAATTTTAAAGTCAATTCTGAATGACACAGGTAACCAGTGTAGTGACGCTAAGACTGGTGTGATGTGTTCTGATTTTCTTTTCCTAGTTAGGATTCTAGCAGCTGCATTCTGCACTAGTTGCAAACGATTTATGCCTTTTTTGGGTAGTCCTGAGAGGAGTGCATTACAGTAATCTAGTCGACTGAAAACAAACGCGTGAACTAATTTCTCAGCATCTTTCAGTGATATAAGCGGTCTAACTTTACTTATGTTTCTTAAGTGAAAAAATGCTGTCCTAATGATCTGATTAATATTTGATTTAAAATTCAGATTACAGTCAACAATCACCCCTAAGCTTTTTACCTCCGTCTTGACTTTTAATCCTAATGTATCCAGTTTATTTCTAATAGCCTCATTGTATCCATTATTGCTGATCACTAAAATTTCAGTTTTCTCTTTATTTAACTTGAGAAAATTACTATTCATCCATTCTGAGATACAAGTCAGACATTGTGTTAGTGAATCAATAGAATCAGGGTCATCAGGTGCTATTGATAAGTATAGCTGTGTGTCATCAGCATAGCTGTGGTAGCTCACGTTGTGCCCTGAGATAATCTGACCTAACGGAAGCATGTAGATTGAGAATAACAGCGGACCCAGGATAGAGCCTTGTGAAACACCATATCGGATATCATGTGTCTTTGAGTTGTAATTCCCACAACTAACAAAAAATTTTCTCCCTGTCAGGTAGGATTCAAACCAATTTAAGACACTGCCAGAGAGGCCCACCCATTGACTAAGGCGATTTCTAAGAATGTTGTGATCAATGGTGTCAAATGCGGCACTCAGATCTAAGAGGATGAGAACAGATAAATGGCCTCTGTCTGCATTCACCCGCAAGTCATTTACTACTTTAACGAGTGCAGTTTCTTTGCTGTGATTTGTTCTAAAACCTGACTAAAATTTATCAAGAATAGCATGTTTATTGAGGTGGTCATTTAACTGCATAATGACTGTCTTTTCCAGAACTTTACTTAAGAAAGGCAGGTTAGAGATGGGTCTAAAATTTTCAAGAGCTGAGGGGTCGAGATTATGTTTCTTAAGTAGGGGTTTAACTACAGCAGTCTTAAGACAGTCTGAGAAGACCCCTGTTACATGACTGGTAACAGTTGTAGCAACAATAAACAACATGGCTGAGGCCAAAATAGGGAGAGAGCAGCAAAGCTGGAAAAGCCTATGCTGTGTAACGTGATACCGTTCCTATTTAAGTAGATGTCAAAAGGTCTGCTTGCTCATATCAACAAGAAATCTTCCTTTAGCAAAGCTGGATGAACATTCGCTTCCAGACGGGGTGACCCTGGAGTGAAGAAGAACCTGTTTGTAGGAGGATGTAAAATGGAGAAGGACAAGACCCTGAGTGATCCCTTACTGCTGGCATCCATGTAAAGACTGCCACCAAGCACAAAATGGCATTGCCAGAATAACACTAAAAGTAATAAAAAAAAATAACAAATCAAAACTGGCCAATTCCCAAAATGGCTTTGACAACATAATGTTAAAAGTAAAAAAAAAACAAAAAAACTAATCAAAACTGACCAATGTGAAGGTCTAGATTGAGTCAGGAAAGGCATTTGAGGACCTTGCAATTTAAAATGTATAGGTCTATAAATAAGACCACAGCTGGGTCTTCTTTTGTCCCAGGGCAAGAAATGCTAGTTAATAGATAGGTGAAAAATGCTGGACCTTTATTAACCAAAATAAGGAAAAGTTCATAGAGAAATATACCAAACAAAACTACATACCTATCTGATCATCTCAGACATTCCAGGATGCATTCTCAATCCAGTGAGGTAGCTTGTCCATTTGTCCTATCCTGCCAGTGCAAGTGAGCCGACTGATTTAGAAGGACAGGAAAATAAGCCAAGTAGAAGAAGAAATCAAAACTGACAGTACATGAACTAGCGTCAGAACCAAGAGCAAAGCAAGCTCATAATCAAAAAACCAAAATCAAGTCGTAACCAAAAACAAAGACCTAGTCTTTACTGAAACAGCAATAGTCTTTAGTATACAAAAGTTCGGACAGTGAACACCTCCAAAACATGGACTTTTAAACCGTTGCATCAATGACATAGCTGAGCATGACTTCTGGAGGCCCATCTTTCGCAACTCCCGGTAGCATGTTAGCCACTGGACCTTAAAATAGCGATGAACACAAAAACCCAAATGGCATCACGGAACAATAAAAATGAACCTGGTAAATTTACTAAATTCAAAAAAACACTATTGCAGAGCCACGTTTACACTCTTGTTCTCTGACTTGACAAATGAAATGGATGCAAATAAAAACGTATCATATAACGATGGATTCATGACACACCCAGTCCAACATAAATCCTCCCCAGCTCCCATTCATCTTCCTTTCTTTCTTCTCCCTTCTTTCTCTCACTTTTAAATTCAAGACTTCAGGGACCTTCAAATCTCGACTAGATGTTATTTTGGAACAATAAGGTGGATAGGATTGGTGAGCTCTATTTGGCAGAGTGGCCTGTTCTCGTGGAGTTGTTTTCTAATGTTCAAATGCTGTAATCCCAGGATCCTTCTAACCAAGCTTCAGTTTTCTTAGGCTAGGAAGTCTGGTCAGGAACAGAGTAGCATTTTCTTTAGCAGTCCGTGGTCTTTGTGCATTTCTTAGCCTACAGTCACCCTAGAGCAGGGGTGTCAAACTCCAGTCCTCGAGTGCCAAAGTGGCTGCCGATTTTAATTCTAACCATCTTCTTAATTAGTGACCGGTTTTTGCTGCTAATTACTTCTTTTAATTAACTTGACTCAGGCCCTTTAGTGCTTTCTTTATCTTTAATTAGCAGCCAAACAATAACGAGACACAAAACGAGCTGCCACATCACATAATATCTGAAAATAAAAAAGGTGAAGGTCTCGGTAAGGTTGATCTCTTAGGTCACCAAAATATTTTGACGATGTTCTTATGAAAAACAGAAAGTCAACAGTTTTGGAAATGTCAGCTGTGGCAGAACGAGAGCAACAACAAGCCATGTAATTAAATAACGAGTTTAATTAACAGCAAGAATTGGCTTCTCATTAAGAAACTGGTTGGAGTTTGATGCCCCAGTTTAGCTGGTCATCTGTTGGCTCGTTTCACGTCTCATTTCTGATTGGCTGCATTTTAATGAGGAAACAAATCAATTCAGAGGATTGAATCCTTCTGACAGGGCTATTAAAATGTGAATTAGCAGTAAAAAAACATGTCACTGATTAGGAGAAAGGTCTGAATGAAAACCTGCAGCCACTGCGGCCCTCCAGGCCTGGAGTTTGACACCCGTCCCTACTAGAGGGACAGTTATTTTTAGGTTTCCTCCAAGCTGGTTGCTGTGAAGTCCCACCTAACCCAACAAAGAACATTCTGCAGGACCCCTGGCAGCCAACCATACAGTTTTACACTCTCTCAGAGAGGCAACCTTAGTATTTACAGATTGCCTACTCTATAGCCCACTTCTTCTTTAATGTCCTGATGGGTTCCCAGAAGCTTCCATTAAGATCACTAAACACTGTAATGCTCTTGGAGGCACAGTAACAGGGCCTGTTTCCCTCTGGTCATAGCTCAGATATATAAGTTATTGGGGGGGACCCTTCACCGTGTCATATTGAAATGCATGCTGATGACCCCCCTAACCTCAGGGCAGCTAACTGTTAACTTGTTTCTTGGTAACTTTCTAAAATTTAGTCCCAGCAGGGCCCTTTAATTGGGTTTCTGGTCACATCACTCAGAAGACAGTGACAAGTTTGCCATTTTAAGCTATAAAAATAGAATATTGTTAGATGGATGGAGACTTTCTGGTTGGTTTACACATTCTGATCCAATCACTTCATGAAGGAGAGTAGAGTCTGTGCTTCAACTGTATAGTGGTGCCAAACTCCAGTGTCTTTCTGCATGAAAAAGTGCTTCCAGCCTTCAGTCTCCAGTGCACTTTGTCTCCATTCCCATGCATGTTTTAGAGTGCAGCTTTGACAATGTGTGCTAAATTGATTTTTTGATACCTCTGACAATTTGTAAACTATCTGGATTAGACGCCCAGAAAGTTCCCCAAGGCAAAGGAAGACTTGCCCACTATTTAAAAATGTAACCAGTACACCGAGCCGTTGCAGAACTGATGTCACTTTTCCCTCGGGTATCTTCAAGATGTCAACTCCAATACCACAAAATAACTGTCAGTCCGTCAGCCTAGAGGGTATGCAGTTATATGTGGAAAACAAAAGAGCAGCCGGGGTCTGATGCAGCTGGAGAGAAATCCTGACCCCCCCACCACCACTTGTAAGTGCACATGACTCACATTTTGATAGCAGAGTTATTTAAGGTGAAAGACAATAGTGCTATTAATCATCTCAGGGTATCTTCTACATCCAAATTAATGTTGGCATCAGTGGCAGTCATGCATGAGCACTCCTTTAGGGAGCCTGATGGTGTCTAGAAGTGTAGCTGTGTGCCCTCGCAGTGACTAAAAAGCACAAACAAAAAAGAGGGATTTGAGCAAAAGCAAGTAAAGACTTATATGCAGGCAGAATTGCATTCAAGATGGAGATGGCCTTGTTCACTGAGGAGTCACATGACCACCACAAAGCCAATTCACTGTGTATCATAAAAATATCACGTTATGTTTCTGAAGGTCGCATCTGCAAACATATTTGCAGCAGACGTGCCTTTGAGACTTGAAATTGGTGAGAAGGCACACAAAGGTTAAGTCAAGGCTTTTGCTTTTTTAAATCGCATGTGCTTTACTCCAGACAACTGAATCTTTGTTCTCAAACAGAGCATTTTATCATTCTGTTTCTATGACAACATAAGCCCTCTCCTTTCTGTAAATGTGATAGCGCAGATAACATTGGCTCACACAGTCACAGGCTACACAGCATCACAAAACTGTGCCAATTCAAAATTTTGCCCTCAGTTGCTGTTCTTTCTTTCTTAGAGCTTACCACGTTTTCACTGAATAATAAATCCAAGGCCAGAACTTTTGTGGAGGCAATATCTGCTTTGCGTCAGCTATTTAAAATGAAAGATTGTAATGATTGCTAGGATGATCATTCCATTGATTTTCTTAACCAGTTTATCCATGTTATGGTGGTAGGGCTGATGGAGAGTATCTCTGCAGCAGTAGTTACAAGGCAGGAACCATTTCTCTCATATAACAGGCCAATTAGTCAGAGAGCGCTCTTTACTGAGTGCAAGCACAGAGAGCTGTGACAGCTTCTCAGGTGAAATGGAAATATACATTTTCTAAATTACTAAATAAAGAATTAGTACACATATAGACACATATTTCTTGAAACAGACAGAAAACAAAACTAATTAATATCAATGGAAACTAACAATTATCTGTCAAATTAATTAAACAGTAAACTTAGACTAGTTAGCAATAGACGAGAGGAAAACAAAAACTCCGGTCAGCATGGCTGCTGTCTCACTACTTGAAGTGGCTGGGTTCAACTCACAGCCCATGCAGAGTTTGCAGAATCTACTCATGTCAATTTGCAGTTTTCCCTAAAGCTTTCCAGTTTAGAGAGAGAGATAGATAATGTAAGGCACTGTATAAAGTAAAGACTGCCATTAAACAGATAGATTGAAATTACTCTACAAAAAGGCCTGCTACTTGTCTTCTGTTTTGCTGTTTTTCTGCCAGGGTTTCTCCCCTAGCTGGAGTTCAGATCCTTTTTTTATGTCTTCTTTGTTTATTTTTGATTCTATTTATTATTCTCTGTATTAGATTTTGTCCATGTATGTCTGCCTGGGTGACATTCCTTTGTTTTTGTGGGTGGTACCCCAAGAGGCGGAGCCATCTGCCCATCACCACAAGAGGCTGCCCTCAGCCCTATAAAGGTAGGGACAACCCACAGTCCCTTGTAGTTCATTTGAATGTGCTTGGGAGTTGGAAAGCGTTCCTTTATGATTTGTTGGATTTTTTTTCACCTTTTTGCTAGTTCTTGAACACTCTTTGGATTTCTTATTGAGCTTTTTTCACGTTGGATTGCCTTTGCTGGTAACTCTTTTTATAGTTTTGTGCTCTACTCAGCTTACGTTTTGTTCAGAGCATTTTTTGAAGAATAAATCTTTTATTTTTGAAGATATCTGTGTTAGTCGAGTTTGAGGGTTTCCCCATCTAGTGGGCATTTTTGAGATATTTTTGGATTTTTGTCCAATGTCTGGAAAAGAATAATCTAAAAATTCAGTACCATGTTAGGCACACAGCCCCCCAACCCTATTGTGTTAGTCTAAGTACAAACCAATGAACATGAGCCAGTAGAAGTTAAAAATAGTTATTATTATTATTGTTAATAATAATAACAATAATCAATTACATTTATATATTGTGCTTGTGATGATGTGACAACAGCCATGGTTGAGAAAGAAAGAAGGCTTACCACACATTAACTATTAAGTGAAGGGGTAAAAGAAATAGCCAATATGGGACACGTTGATTAGAGATTCAGAATGGATGAGGCCATTTTGGACAATTTTGCTTGGACATCGGGATAAATCCTACTCTAAACAAAAGATGCCAAAGGATCTTTCATGACTACAGAGAGTTAGGATCTCATTTTACATCTCATTTGAAAGACAGTGTCAAATTTAAAGCTGTGTCCTTACCACTGCAGATGGCCTTTGGGGTCTCCACACAGCCCACAGGGTAAGCACCCCTGTTGGCCTCGCCAACACCCCTTACAGAAGCAACCCTAGCTTTTCCTAGATGGCCTCCCATCCAAGTACAGGCAAGGTCCAAACATGGTTTACCTGTTCTGAAGCAGAGAGTGTATTAATATCTGTAAGTGTCCAACAGGAGGCAGAGAGGATAAGAGGCAGGTGAGACTGCAATGTCTCAAACACAAACCTAAAAGCAAACAAACAAAGGTGCAACTTTTTAAGGAATGCGTTAGTTGGATTTAAAAGAATGAACTCTTTAAATTACATGGAAATCTCTCTGCTGGTTGTCCTTAGGCAAAGCTTGCTGTTTTCAGACAATGATTTGAATTGTTCAGGTTGTATCTTTTCTTCTGTTTTTTAAATTCTAGTATTTAATGACTGACTTTTCAGCAAATAAATTGAAGTAATGATTAAATTAAAGTTTGAATATTTCCCAAGCAATATGCGCCTTATTTTTTGATGTTGTCTGCCCTCAGAATGCTTGTTCAAGTGATCTGTAATTTGTTTAGCTCTTTCAAAGGTAGTGATCTGACCTTGTTGGAGTGTGTCTTTTATGTTTGTTCAGGTGTGAGCCATGCTCTTCTTGTTAGAATTATACAACCCTTTCAGGGGTAATGCTGAGAGAGCTGAAGGATATAGGCGTCTCTCTGAACCCTGCTGAGGTATCTTGAAGCTGAGCCACTATTGCTCTGATTGATTTGTGCAGCCCTTTCAAATGTCATCAATAGGAGTGCAGTCTCTTGAAGTGGCTCCTGGCCTTTCCCAAGGTATTCTGAGGTGTTGCATTTTCAGGGGAGGCCTATGTAAATGCATTCTTGCTTAATCCCTTTAAAGCTAGGGTTGTCAGCCTTGGCCATATTTCTCGATTTGATTTGTGTTTTTGAGATGTGAGTCTCTCGAGAGACTGAGTAAGGAGTCTGAATGTCTGAGCTTGTGAGTGTCCAGTCTTTTAATGACCTGTTGAGCACAGCCATCAGCTAGGTGTCTTTTGGCAGAGAGTATGTTGACCTTGTCGAGAGGTTTACTTACCTCGGCATCATTGGGGGTCATGAGGTCGCTTTAAAGGGGTGTGTGGCACTCCCGATATCTAGGCAAAAGGACGAAGATCCAAGTCTTTAGAGTTCTGGTTTTTCCTGGTTTGCTATATGGTTGCGAGACATAGACGCTATCCAGTGACCTGAGATGTGACTGTGACTGGACTCCTTCGGTACTGTGTCTCTTTGGAGAATCCTTGTATACTGCTGGTTTGCCTTTGTGTCGAATGAGTGGTTGCTAATAGAGTCCCGAATGAGGCACATTACCTGCATTGTGGGGGGGTGTCAGTTATGGCATTATGGCCATGTGACGCAAATCCCCAAGGCTGATCTGGCTCACAGAATCCTCATTGTTGAGGACTCCAGTGACTGGACTGCGTGTCTGCCAGGCGGGCTGCCAACCAGTATCCCGAGCTATTCTGTTGTGTGGTGGGTGCGCTGTACCAATGCATGGTCCCCAACCTGACCTGACCTGAACTGATGTGAAGGGTGAATGAATATAACATAGGTAAGTAATGAAGGGTGTACATTTTAATCAAGGTTAATAATTTAGGCACTTTCAGCAATAACTTGTGTGAAAGGGGGCCCGGACACAGAGAGACGGAACATCGTTGTTCACCCAAATATTTATAATATTTACAAGTTCAGTGCACGTCCCAGTGCCTCCAGCACTGATTTCCCCAAAGTCCAGGCCTCACAGTCCAAATGCCTTTCCAGCCGCCTCCAGTCCTCTCTCCAGCTCCGTCCTTCTTCCACCCGACTTCCACCACCGAATGAAGGGAGGCGGCCCCTTATATAGGAACCTGGATGGGCTTCAGCTGCTTCCCTGCAATCTACTGCGGACACACCCCTGTGTGGCGGAAGTGCCGGCTGCGCACCCAAAAGCCCTTCAGGTGTCCCTGCTCCTCTTCCCCCCAGCACTTCCCGGTGTGGCGGAAGTGCTAAGGTCCAGGGTTGTTCAGGCCCCGGGGCGCCGCCTGGCGGTGGCCACGGGTCCCTACAGGGTTGGGCTTCCAAGCCCTCTACCCGTGGCCCCCAACAAAACCAGGGTGGTCGCCCCCTCGCGGTCTGGAGGAGATACAAGCCCTCCTCCAATCCTCCTGGGCGTCCCGGCTGGGCTCCACCCCCAGCCGCATGCAACACTTGTTAATCAATATTAATAGAACCTGATAGGTTAAAGTGCCTTTCATGGACATTTTTACACCACAAAACACATGAAGAACAATAAACTAAGTAAATAAGCAGAAAAGAAGTTTGATTCATGATTAAAAAACAAAAGTGAGAAGTTCTAGGCTCTGTGAAGAGCGTGGCGCCTGTAAATAACGGAGGCCAAAATGGCTATGGCCTCATTATCTTTATTTGTCTCTTTGTTTCCTATCATGCTGTTTGGTTGTTTTTACGCCTTTGTTATCACCGTCTCTTTTATGCCTTCACCACATCACATAGTCACATCTGCAACACATGAAAAGAAAAGCAGCCCCTCACTCTTCACCGTAACAGCACTATTATAACCTCTGATGCTCCAGGACAAATGAATTAGAAGGCTCAGTTTGAAATGGTTTCGGAAAGCCACAAGCAGTGTTTCTGAATTGCGGTTCAAACCTCTGTGTGCAACCTCAAATTTTAATAAGGGGGTTTCAAGTTCCAAGCTAACACTTGTGCATGAGGCCACAACCCCCAAAAGACAAAGGCAACATTTTTTTGTAGCTACAGCTGTCTTTAAAATTCCTCAGTACTGACAATGCCGGTGGGAGACATGAGCTCAAACTTCAGACTATGGCTGTGCTTCTCAGTGGCTGAGGAGGAGATTAATTGGGTGTTTCCAAGCCGCCGGCTGTAAGAAAATTCTCTGAATGCCTCAGTGCATCTCCAGTTGTGTTAATACACAGGCGGGCCTTCACTCAGCCTTGATATTGTGCCTTTTGTGTTACCTCATTTTATAATTTACCACTTGAGATCCATAGTATTAGTGGATTTTTTAATCAAGTGTTGCAGTTTACAGAAAGATATATGGAAAAGGAGACCAAAAAGCTCGGAGTTAAAGGGAAAATATGTGCCACTAATTCAGTAGTGGAAAATCGCTTTTCTTCATGGCAAAAGGTTTTGCACTACCTTAAAAAGCAGCATACTGGTCATAGTGAAAATGTAAGCTATTTTTTAGTTAAAGGCTTCTCTCCATCTTTGTTCCAAATAGAAATCAATTGGAGTTTAGTAGAGCTAAATTATCAAACATACATTTTGATAATTGTCACTTTTTAAAAAATGTACTTCTGCATTCAGAGAGGTGACATTCTACGTCCCAAAAGCCAGCTTCTGTAGCTGAGGATTGAACCGACAAGGTCCCAGCCTTCGGCGACCACCCAACTCACACTGCACCCGACCTCCTTGGCCCCTCCCATTGGTGGTGAGCCCATGGGAAGGGGGACCCACGTTGCCTCTTCGGGCCGTGCCCGGCCGAGCCCCATGGGTGCAGGCCCGACCACCAGGACCTTGCCATCGAGTCCCACCTCCAGGCCTGGCTCCAGAGGGGTCCCCAGTGACCCACGTCCAGGCGAGGGAAAACGCCGTCCAAATATTTTATTCATCATAGAAGGTCTGACCTCGGATAAGCGGAAGTGGATGGATGGATGGATGGATGGACTTCTGTATTCATCTTTTTTGTAGCTTGTCTCTCCATCCAATTTATTGAATCTAGTTGACCACTTTAAGGTTGCAGGGAGTCTGAAACCGCCCTAGCAAACCTGCATGTTCTCTCTCACCACATCCATAAATCTTCTCATAAGCCTTCCTCTTTTCCTCTTGCCTGGCAGCTCTATCATTAACATCCTTCTTCCAATATACCCAGCATCTCTCCTCTGCACATGTCCAAACCAACGCAATCTTGCCTCTCTGACTTTGTCTCCCAACTGTCCAACTTGAGCTGACCCTCTAATGTACTAATTTCTCATTACTTGATCAGTGACTGGACTGGTCCCTGAATCTGTGAGATCCCCATTTGTGAAGATTTTATGCCATGTTTCAACTCATTATTCCTTATTTGACATAATTCTGTTTAATATTTACCTGGCAAAGGCAGCACAGTGCTGCGATGATTAGCAGTATTGGCTCAAGAATCTGTCATCCTAGGTTCAAATCCCACATCCAGGTCATTGGCCATGTGGAGTCTACATGTTCTCCCCAATATCTCTTGGGGTTTTCTATGCACATCCCCAAGCATATGCAGGTTTGGTGATTCCAAACTGGTCCTATTTGAATAGGCCCGCTAGACTGTTTTCTGCCATTGCTAGCCATATAGGCTCCAGCATCTTGACCCTGAATTGGAATAGGTGTGTGTCAGAATCTCAAGCTTTGTCATATTATTTAATTGTCATTTGTGAAAAGTGAAGTCTGTAGTATGTGATGATCTTCCATCATTTTGCTCCTCTTAATTCCTCCTTCTGCTTAGTCATGGCATAAACTTCACAAATCAAAACCGTCAAATTAATATTTTACAGACACTGACTGGATGACTGAGAAAACCAGTATGAGTTTAGACATCAGCCCATTAAGGCTTCCTCATTTCCTGGAGGCCTGACACTGTGATTAGATCAGTACAATGCATCGTTTCCTCCTATTGTTTTGCTGCTACGTTTGTCCATGAGGCCTTGGCACTGGGATGCTGCCTGCCCTGCTGTTTCTTAAGTAATGAAGAGCAAAGCCTTCACATCCCAAAGTGTTCTCTTCTTCACTGATATGCAGTGAGGGGAAAGTAGTGATGCTAGCTAAGGTGTGCCATATGCCACATCAAAGGCTTAAAACTTCTGAACTCATATTAGAAAACAGGCTCAGGGGAAGAAATGATGATCCTCCGGCGGCACTGGACACAGGACAGCATGCCAGTCCATCACCAGGCGCACAAGGCAAATAAGCTACTTCATTGAAAGTGAAAAGAAAATGTAGTACCCGAAGAAAACATGCAGTGCCATATGGAGAACATGCCAATGTAACCGGTGTTCATTGCATCCACAATACATCGGAATCTGGCTAAAGTTGCTCTTTGGTGATGTATTGCAACCAAACCAACCTCTAGGTAGGTGAAGAGGACTGACTCTGGAGCTCAGCTGTACTGACTGGTCATAAGCTGTGAGTGAAGTCTTCCATGGCAAGCAGAGGGTTTTACTTGTGCTCCAGTATTGGCTGAAATCTAAAAGTTTACACTAGTAATTTGGAATATACAAGAAATTATCTATGGAGAATGCCATCAGTTAAGATATCCATCCATTGTCCAACCCAGTATAACCTAACCACAGGGGTCCACTGGAGCCAAACCCAGCCAACAAACCCCGGGCAGGGTGCCAGCCCACCAAAGGACACACACACCAGGGACAATTTAGAAATGCCAATGTACCCAACCTGATTGTCTTTGGACTGTGGGAGGAAACCGGAGCAAATCCACGCAGACACAGGGAGAACATGCAAACTACATGCAGGGAGGACCCGGGAAGTGAACCCCGGTCTCCTAACTGAGAGGCAGCAGCACTACCCACTGCGCCCCCATGCCACCCTCAGTTAAGGCATGCATTGCTTAAACAGACAAATGATATCATGAAATGGTATGGTATGGATAGAAATACAATTCTGCTGCTCTGTATAAAATTATTTTTCATGGTTATTTGACAATTTCTAAGAGTTTGGGCATTAGGGAATCTCCCTGTATGGTTCTTATTGTAAGTTACTGTTGTACACAAATGCTTAATCCTGTTATCATATTGTTTTATTTTTTTAATGAAATGCCATTGTAGAACAAAATGGGTATTGTCCAGTTTGCTAGGCATTTAGTGGCACACAAGGTCTGTTAAGACATCACATTTAGCAGGGTTGCTGAAGTTTTAGCTAAACCTGTACTCCTGAATAGCTAAACCGCAGCTCCACCAACACTTTAGTCAGGTGTATACTTCATCTGATAACAAAGGAGTAAATCAGAGTTGAGAGGAATCCTCAAACGAGCCCAAATAAGCATTCATCTTCATTTATAACCATCAAATGATCATGGGCTGGATGTAATGGACAAAATAACGCACCTATATGCATACACTGGTTCTAAAACTATAAGGGACCTTGATCCAAACACCAGAGGTTACACCATCATTCAAAAGTGGCTGCATTTCATCTCTTCATTCACTTTGGGGAGATGAAAACTGATTATATGTTTGTGAGCTAAAAGCTGACAAACTCCTCTCTTTGGGATGAGAAGCCACCCACTGTCTACACAGCAAAGAACTTACAAACTTACTTTGACCTCAAAGCTACTTTCCATAGAGCTTTGGGTCTGAATGCCCTGAACTTGCCTTAAGATCTACACTGCCAAACTAAGCTCTGTGCCAGTGACTTAGCCCTGTCCGAGAAGACTGAAAAGCAGCCATTACTTAATTGAATTTCAGCACCTATACTCTTGTTCCACAAAGACTAATGCTTTTCCCTATGAAGTTACAGAGGGCATAGCAAAGAGTCTAACCACGAGCTGATGAAGGTAGCACCTCACTATGGCCAAAGGGCTATATAACAAACACCAAAAGTGCAATCCAAGGCAAGAAAAGTCCTTCACTTGTTCCCAGACCCAACCCTAAAACCTTGGTATTGTAAAACTGTACATCTGTGCCATGATAAATTAGAGCTCCAAATAGTCCTTAAACAGACAGCCGCTTGTGTGTTATATGTTTGTCTGTATGTTGATATACAGTATATGCAGGTTATCTTATTTTTATAATCCTTTTCATCAATAACATGTATTATTATGTTCCTTAAAACCAGTGTGCCTCAGATACCTTGATGTAGGCCTAATGGCCGGAAACCCCACCTTCAGGTGAACGGTTTAGAATATAAAGGGGGAGATTTACCAGATTTTTTAATTAACATCAGTCAGTCAATTCTTTTTTCTTACATCTATACAATTTGGTGTCCCTGGGTGGGCAGAGACAGAACCACTGCCACGTAACTACTGTATATGTGGTTACTGAGGGCATACCCCAGAAGTCATATCGTTAGATCACAGATGCACTTTAAAACCAGCTCTGCATGCTCACCGGCATATGAGATTGTTAATTCTAATTTTTTTTTTTTGATTTGATATACTTTATAAATCCCCAAGAGGAAATTGTCTTTTTCGCATGACCTTTGGAGGTCAGAGTGCAGCCATGTACAGCGCCCCGAATCGATTTTCAGGGTAAGTGTTTTGGTCAAAGGCCCAACAGAGTAGGTTCCCGTCTGTAAATAACGGGATTAGAACCAGCAACCCTCAAGATATCAACGCCGACCTTTTGCCACAGAGCCACCACACTCGGCCTGCCTGTTGTTAGTACTTTCCAGTGAATTTATCTCTTCTAGTGATTTTTGGCTTTAAGAATTAATGTCAATCAGGTTTGCCTAGCATTTTGTTTTGGTGCCTGGTTTTGTCTTTTGCTGTGTTTAGGGTCATTATCATGTCCTGATCCTCTTTTTATTCCAGTGTCTTTTTGGAGCAGTGGAATTTGGGTTTAAAAAACAGGTGGGCTTTGTCTATAATGTAACCCAGTTGAACTGCTAACTCTTCTATCTGTCATTTTATTTCCCCCTCTGCCTTTCTTTCTCTATGGCTATGCCTACATGGATATTCAAACTTGAAATGAATGACACGCCACCTTGTACTTTTGACAAGCATCACACAGCAGTGCCACTTTCCATGAGACATGGGCACTATTGTGTGTGCTTTGCTAAAATGGCTACTTTAATCATGCAGATCAAGGTAAGTGTGTGCTGTGAAGCAACTCGCCTCCCTTCCAGAGACCAGCACTGTAGCTCTAGCCAGTTAAGAGAACAGAAGGCATCTGGAGAGCAAAGCACTTTTCTCCTGCCACAGCAGTGTCTGTCACAGTCTTCATCATCACTGAGACCAAGGCAACCAACAGGCGCGTGAGGCTCTGATTAATGCTGAAAGTTTCTTCACTCTTTCTCAAATACTTACTGGACACTCTGCTGCCACTCCAGCATGTATCCCCACATATCCTCTGTTATAAATCACTCAGAGTCCGTTACTGGTTTTGTGACTGCCACCCTCTCACCATGTCAGCATCTGATGAAAACCAGTACCGGACACTGAGTGATTTATAACACTATAACACTTAAAAAACTTTTTAGGACCCCCTTTTAATTTTGATTTTCAGGGTTTCAAGGAGTCCAAAGGGCTACTAAGACCCCTTGCATTTCACACCTTGGTCTCAGACACAAAACAAAAATGAGCTTCTTTATTATTCTGTCAACAGAAAAGAAGCACACAAGGAGGGCCCTTGAGCATTCAGATTGAAAAAATATAATAGAAATGGTTGAATATTCCAAAATACCAGCAGCAAGTTCTTTAGGACTTCATTTTTTAACAATTATAGCAACATAAAACATCAACACAAACAAATAAAATATCTGAACTGCTTACAGTCTGTAGGGAGAGCAAAACACTCGCCAGTTATGGTGACTGAGCTGCTAAGGATGACGTCACATAACCAGGGCACATCAGGACAAGTGTAATGAGAACAGAGCAGGAGACCTCCGATGTGTATCAAGATTGGGGGAGGTAGACATTTTTTTTATTTCCCTGCTACACAAACTCTACAGAGACTGCCTGGAAAGTAAACCCAGCACTTTACCATTCAAATTCGAACTATAAAGTATTAAGTTGGTGACAGAGGAGAGACCAGGCTGTGTATGAGCCCTGAAAAATAAAAAAAACAAAACACAGAAACTCCAAATCCAAGTGTTTCAGGAGAGACTGGAAACCAGTAGACAACAAGTTCAAGTTCAAGTTTATCATCGAAATACAATAACATTTTTACTTGAGATGTTAATAATGCAACAGCGGCAAAGAAAAGTCACCCATACAAAGTATATATAGTGTGCAAAATATACGTAGGCAAATATACACGATATTTTAACATTTATTTGCTAGTTTTTATATACTAGGAAGTAAATATTACATGTACAGTGCCGCTGCCTATAAAAAGTATTCAACTCTTTGGATGTTTTTAGATTTTATTATTATATAACACTGAATCACAATGGATTTAATTTAACAGATTTAATTTAACTTAATGTCAAAGTGAAAACAGAACTCTACAAAGCAGTCTAAATTAATTTTAAATATAAAACACAAAATAATCGAGCACATAATTATTCACCACCAATTATATGACACACCTAAATCCTCATTGGCGCATCCAGTTGGTTTTACAAATTCCCTAATTAGTTCAATGGAGGACATCTGGTTGGGGTTTCAGTTGATTGTAATATAAATGCTCCTTATCTGGAAGGTCCCTCGTCATCCAGGTTCCCTAATGG
This sequence comes from Polypterus senegalus, assembly GCF_016835505.1. Lineage (NCBI taxonomy): Eukaryota > Metazoa > Chordata > Cladistia > Polypteriformes > Polypteridae > Polypterus > Polypterus senegalus. The sequence goes on from NC_053155.1 coordinate 211,437,901, forward strand.
AGTTTGATCCTGGCCATGGAGTCGAATGGCCCTCGTCATCCAAGCTTCTCACTGGAGTTTGGTCCTGGCCATGGAGTCATATAGCCCTCATCATCCAAGCTTCTCACTGGGGTTTGGTTCTGGCCAGAGAGTCACTGACCCTCGTCATCCAGGCTTCTCACTGGGGTTTGGTCCAGGCCAGAGAGTCACTGACCCTTGTCATCTAAGCTTCATGCTAGGTTTTGGTCCTGGCCACTGAGTCACTGACCCTCATTATCCAGGTTCCTCTAGGGTCTTGTAGGTAATGAAATCAAAGGGACACTCCAAGCAGCTCCATGAAAAGGTGATTAAAAAGCTCTGAAGCAAGAAGATATCCAAGTCACTGAATATCCAATGGAGTCTAGTCAAATTAGTCATTAAAAATGAAAAAACTATGGGCCAGCAATGCATCTGCCTAGAGCAAGCTGTCCACAAAATCTGAGTGATTGTGCAAGAAGACGACTAGTGAGGGAGGCCATTAAGAGAACTATGGGAACTCTAATGGAGTTACAAACTACAATGGATGAACAGAAGTAATCATGTAGACAGCAACTTGTCCGGGTGCTTCACCAGTTGCAGCTTTATAGCAGAGAAAAAGCACTCAAGGCATCCTGACTAGAGTTTGGATAACTCTGAAGTCAGCTGGAAGAAGCATCTATGGTCTAAAGAGACCACAACAGAGGATTTGGCCATCAGACTAAAAATCATGTTTGAACAATGCACATTATCAACCACAACAACAACAATCTATTTTGGTAAAGTCCAAAATCACTCAAGGAATTCCTCAATGGGCTTTAACAGGCCATGCTTTTGACAGCCCCCACCATCAAAATAAAAAAAAACATCCTCCTCATCATGAAGCATGGTGGGGTGGGGATGAATCTCTTCAGCAGGACCAGGAAGGCTTGTAAGGTTAATCTTCTTATATAATACGCTACCATGGCTGTTCGTTTGTCTGTCCAGGATTTTAAATCACCTGTAGCTCGCAAACTGTTTCACCTATTGACTTGAAGTTTGCTACACATATACAACGTGACGTCTGCTATCCACTTTCGGGGTGATGATTTTTATTATTCTTTTTATTTTTATTTTATTTTATTGTAGAATCAACTCACGACAGCGCACAGCAGGGTGGCCGTGCGGTGCATGCGTTCTCAATTCCCTACCACCTTTGCTAATCTTTCTTGAGGTAGATTGAAGACTTAAGTGAAAAATTAAATAAATCATACTAAGTAATTGCAACACAATAACTTAATCAGTTTTAATGTGAAAAGATGCCAATGGAAGAAGAAAAGCAGTGGGCTGCTAGGATGGAGAAAAGAAGAGCTGCTCAGGAAGCAGCAAGCGCATCAACCTCTGAGCAAACAAATGCTAAACAGAGACAGAGAAAGAGTAGGAAAAATAGGAATGCTCAAGTTAAGTGTATTCACTGCACATTATCGTGCAGCACGCTGTTATTGGTAATATATAAATATAAAAATACTTTTTAAAAAACACGCTTATATTAAGTTATAAAGTAAAAAATAAGTCTCTCATACATCCATCCATTTTCCAACCCGCTGAATCCGAGCACAGGGTCACGGGGGTCTGCTGGAGCCAATCCCAGGGCCCAAGGCAGGAATCAATCCTGGGCAGGGTGCCAACCCACAAACACTAGGGCCAATTTAGAATCACCAATCCACCTAACCTGCATGTCTTTGGACTGTGGGAGGACCCAAGAAGTGAACCCGGGTCTTCTAACTGTGAGACAGCAGTGCTACCACTGCGCCACCATGCCACCCTCTCATACATCTCTTGTAAAATAAAAGGTGGCCGCTTTTGATAAGATTTTAAGAGTTGTTTTTAATGTTGATTGATAAAAAGCGCCACACTTTTTTACTTTTTAATACACTTTTTAACTTAATATAAGGATGGTTTTTTAAAAAGTATTTATATATATATATATATATATATATATTATTTTCAACTTTTTAGTCTTGGGTTTGTTTTAGTATAATTTTGTAATCGATATTTTAACACTTCCTTTAATATGTCTAGCCATTACTAGCGCCATCTATTGGTGAAATCTTATTCTTCATATGAAAATGTCATTTCTTAATTAACATGGATTAATTGATCAATTAGTGAAACTGATTATTGATTCATGTATTGTCATCGTAAGAGTGCAAAATTTCAAGTCATTTGGACAATAGGAAGTGAGTTAAATATCGATTACAAGATTTGTACTAGACAACAAACAGGTGAAGTTAAAATAAGCATGGTAATAGTAATAATAATAATAAACTGAATGCAGCAAAATATAAGAATATCCTGGAAGAATAACCTTCTGCTGTCCTGTGAGAAGATTTGCTTTCCAGCAAGACAATGACCATAAGCATAAAGCCACACAGGAATGGTTTAAAAACAACAATGTAATGTCCTGGAGTGGCCAAGGCACAGTCCAGATTTCAAATCAACTCAGAACTTGTGGTTGGACTCGACAAAGGCTGACACTCACAATCCCCATGCGACCAGACAGAGCCTGAGCAACGTTGCCAAGAAGAATGGGGAAACCCTGCAGTGTCCAGATGTGCAAAGCTAATGGAGTCCTGTGCACACAAACTCGAGGCTGTCATGGCTGCCAAAGTGCATCTACTAAATACTAACCTGAGGAGATGAACACTTAATGCGATTAATTATTTTGTGTTTTGTTTTCATAATTATTTTCAATCACTTCATAGAAATATATTTTCACTTTAGACACTAAAGAGTCTTTTACTGCTAGAAAATGTACAAAAAAAGCTAAATTAAATCCACTATGCTTCAGTGTTATAAAATGATAGAATATGAACACTTCCAAGGGGATGAATACTTTCCAGAGACACTGGACACAGTTTGTTATGCCACAGAATTTGTTATGACTGGTTGTTCAGCAACCTTACAGCTTGTGGGTAGAAACTGTCCTTGAATCTACTGGTGCGAGTGCCAATGGCCTGGTACTGTTTGCCAGAAGGGAGGAGTGAGAAAAGCAGCTCTAGGAGGGTGTCTGAGGGCTTTAATTATGCTGCTTGCCTATTTAAGGCAGCACATATTGTATGCGTCCAGAAGGGAAGACAGCTGGGCGTCAGACATATTCTCTGCTGCCTTCACCACCCCCTGCAATTCTTTATGATTTTGAGCTGAGCAGGTGCCATTCCTGGATGTGATTCAGTATTCTCTTTTGTTACCTGCAATGCTTAAAAATGTGACAGGAAAACTGGAATACCAAAGAAAAACACACACAAACACTGAAAGGACATACAAACAGCACAGAATGTGGATGGGCCTGGATATAAACTCTGCATTCTAGTGATGTGAGACAGCAGCACTAAACGCTGTGCCCCTGTGAGTAGCTTGTCCCATCCCTCCTGCTAAGTCTCAGACCCCAAATAAACTTTGTAGCTTAATGCTGCAGCAAGAAAATGGAGGCCACTGTTCAATAATGTCTTATTATGTCACCATACAGGCCAGAACTGTTATTAGAGGTCTAAAAGATTTGCACTTCCTGGGGTGTGTTCAGTTTCTTGCGTTATAGTAGTAGTATTGCCATGGGTGCAGAGTAGAGTATAGCAAAACCCTGGCCTGTATGCCCAAACAACATTAACACAGTAGAGAAGTTGTCCTGTTGTGAGTGATGTGTAGATGGATGTGTGTGTGTGTAGGGGGTGTGAATAAGTGGGCCCTGTGAAGGACTGAATCCTGTCCAGAGCTTGTTCTTATCCTGAGATATTGTAGAGGCCATACTACAGCAACCTGAATGGAAATATAATATAATGTAACGTAATTGGGCAGCACGGTGGCGCAATGGTAGTGCTGCTGCCTCACAGTTAGGAGACCCGGGTCCTCCCTGTGTGGAGTTTACATGTTCTCTTTGTGTCTGCATGGGTTTCCTCTGGGTGCTCCACTTTCCTCCCACAGTCCTAAGACACGCAGGTTAGGTGCATTGGTGATCCTAAATTGTCTCTGGTGTGTGTGTGCCCTGTGGAGGGCTGGCACCCTGCCTAGGGTTTGTTTCCTGCCTTGCGCCCTGTGTTCGCTGGGATTGGCTTCAACAGACCCCCCGTGACCCTGTTGTTAGGATATAGCAGGTTGGATGATGGATGGATGTAACGTAATCTCATATTGTTCCTGACATAATGAAAAATGTGTGAGGCCTCGAAAACAGGCTGAGCTTTTCCCGACCTGCCCAGAACAGACCTCACTTCTGGCAGCTTAACTCCAAAATCTACTAACCGGCTTCAAGCCATTCTGCTCTAAACAGGATTTTCAGCTTCAAAAAGTTCAAAAATGACTTTAAAGCTCCAAAATACCTTAGGTTCCTTGCAAGGAAGAGAATCCATGATAAATTCTGGCTTGAAGAGACAGATTTCACTAAACAAATCTCTATAAATGAGAATACTAATGTCAAAATAGGAAATAAAACAAAAAAAAAGCAAAAAGGAGTTGCCTAATAGGCAATTCTAGGTCAACAAATCCCAATATGCTAATACAACCTAAGGCCAATATCCAACAAACAGAGTTAAGGGAGACCAAAAACCAGTAAATCTAAAAAAAGAAAAAACACAAGAAACTGTCACTTCAACACAGAACTCCTGAGGTCTTCGTAAATAGCCAGAGGGGGTTCCCAGATGTGGTGATGTTTTAGGCTACCACCCACAGAACGCAAGGAGCACATTTAAAGGAACAGCATAAAACAAAAATCTAAGAGAAACATCATACAAAAGATGACACAAACTTACAAATGACAATGAGACAACAAATACATACAAGCCAGAGAAAACCTTATAATGCTATTATCCCCTCCGAGCAATCTGATTGATCAGTTTGGCTTTGGTGTGATTGGCGACTGGTCAGTTTAGTCTTGGTGATACAATAAAAGAGGAAATGCAAATATAAGATGTATGAGGAGGAGAAGTAAAGCAAGCATAAAAGTGGAAAGGAAGTGAGAGAAACGTCTTGAGAATAATGACAGAGTCTGCGAAAAGGAAAGGTGCTGAAGGTACATGTAGGGAAAGAGACAGCAAATATTTTTGAATTATTCTGTTATCTATCTATCTATCTATCTATCTATCTATCTATCTATCTATCTATCTATCTATCTATCTATCTATCTATCTTTTGTGAGATGTGGCCGGCTTGTCATCCCGGCCAATACCCCCAGGCCGCCAGATGGAGCCCTCCCTGCAGTATGGAGGTGCCCCGAAGACCAGCAGGGAGTAATGGGACATGTAGTTTTTATACAAGACCCTGCAGGATACCACAGGGGCCGCAAGAGAGAGCTGCAGGGAGGACCGAAGACTATTTTGTGCCCTTTAACCCGGAAGTTCGTCAAAAGAAGAATGATAGGCTTCCGGGGTGAAAAGAAAGGACTTGTACCGGACCCGGAAGGGATTGAGAGTCACATGGACTAGGGATTGGAACACTTCCGGGTCAGGGTATATAAAAAGACTGTGGGAGCTCCCAGACGGCGAGCTGAGCTGGGTGGAAGGGTGGCAACGCGTCTAGGAGTCGGAGGATTGTTTGTTGTAATAGTTATTGTGATTTGTATGAGTATTGTGGAGGAGAGGGTGTTTTGTGCACTGTGGCGATTAAATAAAGTCAGCATTTGGACTTTTACCTGGTGTCTGGAGTTGTGGACAGGGGTTCAAGGGAGCGAGAGCGCCCCCTATCTACCACACTATCTATTATTATTATTATTATTATTATCTCCGTTTGAGAGGTTCTGTGGCTAGTAATATAATGTAATGTTAATATCTGCGTGTGTGTCTGGTCCTGCCGAACATTCTAATTGGTCAGTATGTCTTTGGTCTGATCAGTCAGTTTCATCGTGGTTGCTCAGTCAAGTAACACTTGGAAAGGGAAGTTGCGACATATTGATAAGGCATTATATAAAGTAAAGACTACCATTAGATAGATAGATAGATAGATAGATAGATAGATAGATAGATAGATAGATAGATAGATAGATAGATAGAACTTTTTTTTGTCCCTACTGAAAAATTTGGCTTTTTACATATATAATGTATAATGTATAAATTATATGTATATAATATACAGTAAGTGGTGTGGTGGCACAGTTGCTACTGATAGGGCTCATTGTCTTGGGTTTATATCCAGTGTCCTGTTGCTCTCTTTGTGGAGCATACCAGTGGATGTTATAAGAAGATTTTTATATAGATTACTTTAGCATTTTTTTTATGATCACTTAATTTATAAAACTCATCTAAAGGCACAGAGGGATTCTTTTCCATGAATCCATATAGCTAAAGTCAGTCAGGTCTCTATAACAAAATGGCACTTGTAGGAGGACATTCAGGGTGCCCATAGTAAACTTTTTTTAAATGCAAGCAGCAGCCACTAGGTGGCGACACATTGTCTTATTTCATCAGTAGTGGACCCAAGAGCAGGTAAAATGAAAATGGACCCAAGCCAGTGCTGACAAGAACATATTCCTCATTGCACAATGGTAGAGAGGGTTCTAGATTTACTTACTGTTCTCTGTTATTTATCATTAGATGAGTTAATTTGTGATGGGTAGATCACAATTTCAAAATTGTAGAAGAATAAACAGTATTTGATTTAATATAATACATCCACAGTCATGTGTTGTTTTTTAGAACCCACCCCACCAGGGAGGCCTTGTGCTCATTTGCGCCACGCTGTCACTCTATTTATATATATTTTATATATTTATATATAGGCTTCCTTTTCATATGCTCAGATGGGTGACTCAGTTTGTACGTTGCTACTCATCATGCACTGCATTGCACTTGGTGGGTAAATCTTTGATTAGACTGTAATAATAAACTAAATTAATCCCATGGGGAAATTCAAATGCATACAGCAGCAGAAACATTAAAAGCAAGGATACAGACTCACAAGACAGATAATACAGCCAATCAATTAATCAATAAATCAATGGATAGATCGATAAATAAATAAATACATTTATTAATTAACTTATCAAGTTCATTGGATGGAAGCACTGAATTGCCTTATAGAGGTGGGCTGAACAGACCCCCAGAGCAGGCTTCTCAGCACACCGTAGAAGAATGAGCCTTTGGCTATAAGTGCTCACAGATAGTATCGAATGAAAGGGATGGAGGGAATTTTTCATGATAGCATCCAATTTTGCCACCATCCACTTTTCCACAACAGCTTCTAGTGTGTCCAGGGTTTGCCCTGCGATGCAGCAGGCTCTCCTGATAACTTTATTTGCACATTCATTGTGATAGTCCAAAGCGTAATGGTGCACTGGTGGCAAAAGTCTGATGAGTGTGATGTCGAGTCATTCACAGGCAGACACACGTCACACACTTTCAGAACTTGTCGTGGAGCTTGTGACATTGTTGACCCCCATACATCCCTCTCTGTTTTAGTGCCTGTGACAATTTGGGGAGCGAAGGAAGGACATATATAGTCTATGAAAAGGGAGGCCAGATAGAACCTGCGGCATTTTCTTGTCAAATGCTATTTTACTTGCAGAAAACAGTAAGAATACTGAGAGATAAAACTGAAAAAAAATTGAAGAGGAAGAGCCCTGGGACAATGCAGCAGTATAAAACTCAGTTACCTTGAGGATTTTCCAGACTTCATCTTGGAGAGAAGTTTTTTCTTCTGATAAAAACTGAAGGAGGCAAAGTTCCCTGTCTTGAATGCTAACGGCTGATGCATTCATCAAAAAGGAATGTGCAGATAACAAAAAGACACAACAAGTAACATTACTGCTGAAGCAGCAACTCTTTAGTTTGTTTCTGTGTGCTTCCCAGACAGCTAGTTGGATGGTTTTATTTGTTGTTATTATTAAATAAGCTGACAACCACTTGTCCAAATAAAAAAAAACTTGTAAAAATATATTTATAAGCAATCTGTCAATAAATTACAATTAAGCAGAGTATTATAAATTAAATGATTATAAATTAAACCTAGAGATTTATAAATCCATTTAGACTAGCCACTCAAGATCTAAGAGGTACAAATCTGGGGATCACAAACTACTGATCTGGCATTTAAAGTGCCACCAGAAGACATCTCAAGCTGCAGAAAGGTGGACCCCACCATTTGTCAACAGTGAGTCACAGGGTTTATTTGTGGTCAAGAAATGTGCTACGTATAGCTGCTAACAACTCAAGAGTCCTGGAATGGTCGCAAGCTGTGTTGAGACTGCCCATTCCTCCATGTTTGAGTGGTATTCTGGTGTTCCTTTCACATTGCTAAGACATGCATTTTTAGGTTGATGGACAAATCTAAACTGACCAGTGTGAGTAAGAGTATCCCTTGTACTGGATGTTCGTCCCACTGTTTTCCACAGAATCTGGATGGTCTTCCCAAACAACAGCTGTAGGAATCTTTACAGCTGTACTGTCATTGTCACAGTTCAAAATTCTCATTTGACAATGCAGAATTGAGTCAGAAACATTATGCAAAACATACAACACATTACTAGAGCAGTACAGCAGAACCCCTGTATCTGCACATGACACGTTCCAAGACCTACTGCGGATATAACAAACCCTACATATCTGTCAGTTTTGTTAGCATACATATCTATGTTAAAGTATGCACAATAAGACATTAGTAACTTCTTCTTCTTCTTTTGGCTGTTCCCGTTAGGGGTTGCCTCACAATATCAGACCACCTTGTTCCATATCTTCCTATCCTCTGCATCTTGCTCTGTTACACCCATCACCTGCATGTCTTCTCTCACCACATCCATAAACCTTCTCTAAGGCTTTCCTCTTTTCCTCTTGCCTGGCAGCTCTATCTTCTCCCAATATACCCAGCATCTCTCCTCTGCACATGTCCAAACCAACACAATCTCACCTCTCTGACTTTGTCTCCCAACCATCCAACTTGAGCTGACCTTCTAATGTACTCATTCCTAATCCTTTCCATCCTTGTCACACCCAATTCAAATCTTAGCATCTTTAACTCTGCTACCTCCAGCTCTGTCTCCTGCTTTCTGGTCAGTACCAGTGTCTCCAACCCATATAACATAGCTGGTCTCAATTATATTTTGTAGACCTTCCCTTTCAGTCTTGCTGACAGTAAGACATTAGCAACATTAAATAATAATGAAACACGTTGTCCATTATTATACTTGTCCTCTGGAATCAATGGGATTCTGATGTTTTAGTGCAAACCTCAAGGGACGGTGGATCAATAAAAAATATCTTGTACATACAAACAGTTTAAACAGATTTCCTACATTACATTTTTACATTTATTTCTTAAAAATATCTTAGCCTGTTTTGGGTACTCACCAACTTCTCCATTCTTCATTGTTTTCCCTGATGGAAAGCACTTCATGGCATCTCTAAGGCTTTAAAGATCTGCCAGTGTCACTATGTGGTGCCATTATTAAGGAAAATGAAGGGTTATTTTCACAACAACACTGCGGTAAGGTGGCAATGAATGTGGACAGAGAGAACGCTAGAAGCTAATAGCTGGTTTATACTGTACTAGACACCTAAATACAGCGAAAACAATGTCAGACATGTAGGCAGACCCCAGCATACTGTTGATACACACTGGGTTTTTGATGAATGCTGCACACAGAAGGCATCGATCATTTATTTCTGGAATTATTTATTTAATAATTTTGGGCTACAGAAAATTGCAGATAACTGAAACTGTGGAAACGAAACCCGCAGATACAGGGGATTTATTGTACAGTATTTGATACTGTGCTGTTAGGAAAATTAATGTTTGAAGCATGTAAGGCTCTATTTCTTTTACAGCTTTTGCTGCCACCAAACAATGTATGCTAGGCGAGTTTTGTCGATATTAAGACTTCTACTCATTAATGTTGACTTTTGTTGACACCCATCCTGAAAGTTTTAAATGAATGCATTTAGGAGAGATGGTATTCATGCAGACCTTTTCTAATCAGCTTTTCCAGTGCAGGGTCACTGCTAGCTGGTGTCCATCTCAACAACATAGGATAACCTGTTGAACTTCATTTTTGTTCAGGCACACTCCGCAACACTCCGCCCTGCCTTTCTTTGGATTCATCCAGCAGCCTACACATTCAAGTGGTAACCCTTCAGAATGAAACTAGATGCTTTCTTTCTGACCTTTAAACTCTTTAGGTAAGTTTCACAACTCAGTTCACTGCTGCCTAACCGGTTCAAGCACTGTTCACATTTTGCTCCCCATACTTTAAACTCTTTCTTATTTAATGTATTTTCAATTTATAGGTTAGGTGAATTGATGTTGTTAAATACACCTGTCCAGGGGGCTCATGTATAAACAGTGTGTACGTACAAAAATGTTGCATACGCCAGTTTCCATGCTCACATTGCGATGTATAAAAACTAATCTTGGTGTAAAGCCACGCATGGCAGCACAACCCATTGCGTGTGCACATTTCCACTTTTGTCCGTACACCATGTTTTAGAGTGAATTCTTTGTGCGGCGTTATACATGAGGCCACAGGTGTTTTTCTCAACTTGCGCCTGATGATTCCTGGGATAGGCTCAAGCTGATCCCTGATTCTGCTAAGGATAAGTGGATTTAGGAAATAGATGGTTGGACACTGCTTGTCCTGTAGATCTTAGAGCAAGTTAACCAATGTAAAACTGTAACAGAATATTTCAAAACACTGAATATTCATGCACACCTATAGCTGCAAACCTCTAAACAAATTCTACAATATTTATTGATTGCACCTAACTGTGGAAATTATCCCCACATCTATTCCTTTTCTGACCTAATGTGTACATTTCAAGGTCATGGGAAGCTGTTACCTACAGTATCTCAGCAATACTAGACACAAGGTCGGCATCATCCCTGAAGTGGCTGGATGTCTCCTCACTGGCCACATTCTCTCAGAAGAAGCCAACTGTTATCCTAATCTCCATGTGTTTAGGAGGACAGCGGAGAACTCAGACATGAGAAGAACATATAAACTCCACATCAGTGACTAAGACTGGATTTACATTTGGCTGCCAGGAGATGTCAGAATTTGGTTCTGAGCAATAAAAAGATAATTTTAGTAAAAGTAAAAGTAAACAAAATCCATTTTAGTATGTATTAAAAGGTATAGCTGGATAGTAGCCGAAGGGGCCAAAACATACGAGTGAATCTCTGGGCAGCTTTCTAGTCAAAATCATAGAACAAACCAGCAATACGGTGTCTAAAGCCCTCGGGCCTCATAATGACAGAATGGATGATGGCTGTTGTTTTGTCCTTCTACACTTGTAATAGTAGGACCCTTACTTTATAAGACAAATATTTCACAACAAACTGATTGCATCTATTTATAAGGTAGGGATATATGAAATACAACATTTTATGTTTCCCCTCTTATTTGTCATCATCTCTTCAGTTAAATCCCCAAACCCTTTTCTTTATGTTTTTCACCCATCCATCCATTTTCTAAACACGCTTTTTCCTGAGCAGGGTCTATCCTAGCAAGCCTCAAGTTCAGGTCTGGAACAATCTCTAGGCAGGGTGTCAATCCATTACATGTTTTAGATATTCCTTACACTAAATTGTATATCATTTATCATAGTTTCTTAACTAAAATTAAAAATGCTGTTTCTGCTACAGCAAATTCTGAATCACAGAAATGTCATGAAATGAACAGGAGCACCAAATGAATCAGCTCAGAATCATTCAACGCACTGACTCAGACTGTTTGCATGTTGAAGAGATAATGCCACTGTAACATTTTGCTTTAATTTTGTGGGTTTACTATAATTGGCTGTTAAATGGAGAGTCTTCTTTTCAGAGAATTGTGTGCACGAGCATGACTCACACAGTATGTGCCGCATTTTATTTCATTTTGTATACAAGATAATTTAAACCTGAACATGCTTTCCTATTATGTGTGAATTATTAAAATTGGAAATGCACCAGATGTATTATTTTTATAAAATGACTGCCATTTACAGGATGAATGACAGTCCAGACATCCTTTTTGTGCTGATCATAAAGCTCTCCTCCCGCGCTGAGTAGTTTGGTCCATTGCACTAATTGTTTTGCACAAATGATGTCTGTTATGAAATATGAGTCAAAGCATTTGTATGAAAAACTGAAAAACAAGTTTCTTTGTCCACATCTACTCAATGTTAAACACAGTGGTGCAGTGTTTTACGCTGCTACCTCACGGCTCCAGGGTTCCGGATTGGAATCCTGGTCCAGTCACAGGCTGTGTGGTGATTCTGATGTGTCTCTTTGGGTTTTTCTCATGGTGGTCTGGTTTTCCTCTGACATGACAATTAAACCAATCAATACAATAACGCTGTGTAAGAAAGCCAGAAACAATAACTGGGGCACCAACCAGGCTATCCTATTTAATCATTGGTGTTTGAGCCACAGAAAAAAATTAACCAAAAAACACGCTAAGCACTTTTGCACTCACAAAGCACTAGTCAAACCATGGCCAAATCAACAGAAAAGAGAAAACATGATGTGTTAAAAGGAAGTTCTGTCTCTTTTTCTGCAATGTCAAGAATGAGCTTCCATCCTTTGGGGTGACACTGTTTTATGGTATCCAGACTGAAAGGGGTGTAGCCATCTCAGGGGCTAAAGACTGCATTAGGCATCTGCAAAAAGGTGAGAAGGTAGCATTAGTGATGACGCCCCCTCTTGTTATGGGGTGGTACTGCTTACCTCAACAGAGCTAGGAAGCACATGTATGATAATATGTTATATACTATCATACCATTTTCCAAGCCTTCTTAATGCTAAGCAGGCTCATATGGAGTTGTGGCGAAGAAGTAATGTAGTGTGAATTATAACAGCAAAAAGGGCTCTTATCATTGTGCAGAATATGGGGGTCTGGGACTGTGCTCAGCAGGTATGTTAGCTCCGGAGATGGATTTACAGTAGTTCAGGCCTGGGAAATGATCTTTGGAAAGACTGTTCCACTTACAGTGCCATCTCAAATCCACAACATTGACAGTCTTTCTCTCCACAGATTCGATAACAGCTACTTAACTTCCTCAAGCCAATAAGCCCATTTTTTTTTTTGGTTTTCACCGACTCTTTAACTCGCTTACTGCCACTGCTACCAAATAAGTGCAACACTAAAGCATGTGAACTCTTCACTCCTTGCTGTCTGCATCAACTGTACGGCACTCTGAGTAATACCATTTAAGGGGCAGGCTCAGTACCACATACAAGTCCATGCAGAAAGACATTACCTTTAAGGCATGGATACACTGACGCATTTCCCACTTAGTTCTGCATGCATATTTTGTGTTTAAATGTATTTGCAATTTTTATGCTAGTGTGTTATACTTGTGTGGCTTTCCCATTGGCTACTATACAGTAGCTTTGTGATTGGATGCTGGCCTTGCAAAACATTATAGGGAGCTAGGATTAAAAAAAAATCATCTAAGCCAACCACAGAGTTAATTTCCAGGAAAATATTTGGCAAACAAGGGTACAGGCAAACACAGTATATTCGCTACAATAAATGCTTGGGCAAATTTAGCCAATCAACGCTAGTGATGAGTCACAAACTTACCAAAAAGGAGTTGTGACCTCCAAAATAACCCTGAAAAGTCCATATAAATTCCTAGCCTGCCCAGAAGATACTCACCATAAGGCAGCTTCCTGTCCTCTTTTGGTGTGTGCTTCTGGCCATAAGGTTTATGGTTATACTTTCTCTTGAAAAGCATGTTTGTGTACTTGAAGTGTTTTTGAACTCAAAAATCCAGAGCACCAGTTTGGGCTTTGCAGGCCTTGAAGCCTGCATTTTGATTTTGGGGCCAGGCTGTCTGAAATGAGGCATGTTTCTGAGGCCGGTCAGTAAAGTTCTGAGGCCTCATGCATAACGCCGTGCATAGAATTCACACTAAAGCATGGCGTACAGACAAAAGCAGAAATGTTAGTATGCACAAAAACATCCAGATGCATAAATCTGTGTGTTCGCCAACTTCCATGTTTTTCCACTCTGTAAATCCCGGTCAGCGTGAAAAGTAACACGTGTGCACACAACCGGCTGCCACTCCCTAACTACTCACAGAATTACACCTCTTTGAATATGCAAAAGAATATAAATAGCCGTTAAGCTCAGCATTCTGTGAAAAGACAATGGCAAAAGCACGGGGGAAAATAGAAGAATTTCAGCGTATACCAAGTGGAGACAAGGAAAAACATACTATTTGTTGGTTTAAACAGTGGTACAAACAACAAAAGGAAGTTGATCGAGTAACATAGAGTGTCAGAGAAACTTGAAAGCTCAAGTTCACAAAGTCGCACAGTGCCAAAAATAAAAAAGATGTTGTCAGATATCAAAGCCTCCATGAAAAGGTGAGTCGTAGCCCACCGTCTAAGTGTCATATGAAAGCTTATTAGGGTACAGAGAAAAAACACCATAAACTTCATCTTAAAATCTTTTAACTTACTAGTTTCTCAAATCCCATCGTAACTAAAGTAGCACGTTAAATGCTTTGTTTACTATGTGTTCTTCTATGTGTGTGAATCACTACATGCTTCTTAAACGGGCTTTCTCTTCCTCCTACAGGACACAGAATCCATTACATTCATGATATTACAGCTCTCTGAATAATTTAAATACTGAGATGTATACCTGATATCATTTCAGTATTCATATCATATCAATTAAAGGATGTATTAAACATGGGAACATGGTGGTGCAGTGATAGCCCCATCCAGAGATTGTTTCTGACCAATTCCTGTCCTTCCTTTCCTTTCTCCAAATACCCAATTGCCACATAATCAGCTCTGTAATAGATGTAAGGCCATCTGTTAGCTGAGAACGCAGATTCTTCAAAACTTTTAAGGAACATAGAAATATTTTCGTAGTACGTGTTTAATTATTCTATCCATCTATCCTTCCTGTCGCACCAGACCCAGCAAGAATACAGCACAAGGCAGTAACAACGGGGCGCCAGCTCCTTGCTAGTGCTGCGACACCGTGTCCTCACATGTTTAATTATTAACAATATAGATTATTTAAACGATGTTAACATTTTATCTGTATAATGTAATAAACATATTTTGCTGCATTTCATCTTAAAAATGATATCGTCATCATATGTAAATACGCGCTTTATAAAGTGGCGCAGGTTGTGCAATATTATAACTGTATCGCAAGTTTACAGTGAGGTGATTGTACTTATAAGTACAAACAGTTCTACATGGAGCACTTGATGGACTGATTGAGTGTGTTTATAGATCTTGGGATGAAACTGTTTCTGAACCGCGAGGTCCGTACAGGAAAGGCTGTGAAGCGTTTGCCGTATGAGAGCAGTTCAATAGACTGTGCGCATGGCTGAAACATCGTGTGCTAGGTGCTGTATATAATTCTCTTTGTGGTCAGCTGCTGTAGAGCTGTGATTCCCCACTCAGATACAGTGATATAAATACTCTGAGTGGTGCAGTGAGAGTAATATGGAAAAAGATGATTCGCTGTGGCAACCCCTAATGGGAGCAGCTGAAAGAAGAAGAAGAATGTGCAGTGAGAGTAACAATGCTGAAGCAGCTATGGTATTTAGAATAGTTTGACCATTCCGTGGACCATTATATTTTTACAGGTTAATTACAATCAGATGCCTTAAACTAATAAGCAATATGCGGTTAATTTCAGTGTATTTGATAAAGCCACGTCAGGGATGTGGATCTAAAAAAGAAAAGGAAACCACACTGGAACAAAAACACTGCTTTGACGCTGGATGGAGCCAGTTTGCAAAGCTGAGTGGAGAACTTGCATACGCCAAGGATTGAGCTAGCGTGAAAATGTATGTGGCTTTACGCCAAGTTTAAGTTTTATAAATCGCAATTTGAGTGTGGAAACAGCAGTATGCAACATTTTTGTGTGTACACATTATTTATACATGAGGCCCCGGTCTGGCTTTTACTTATTTTAAGGTCTGTTCACTCATTTTGTCCTTTTGATATTGCAATATCAAAACAACTAGGAAATGGAGAAGAATAGTCAAATGGTAGGTTGAGATTAAAATACAGTAGAATCCTAACAAATATTTTATGAAAACCAAAACATTAACAAAAGTCAAAGTCTAGGTCAATGTCAGAGGTTCATTACATTACAGGGCAATAAAATAATGAGTGGCAAACACCAGTAATTTTTGTATACTTCATTCACAATCTTGGACACAGAGAAGCACCTGGTGCCGGTTTTTAAATCGATGCAACTTTTGTCACAAGTCCCCCCATAGCAACCATTCGTCGCATCACAGCAATGGGTTCTACAAATAGGTGGTACTATAGAAAAGGAGAGAAAGTGAAAACAATGTTAATAAAAATAAAAACTTTCAAAGCATATGCCTCAAATGATAATTCTATATATGTGAAGTTAAAAATCTTTGAAAAGTGGAGTAAATGAAAAAGTTAAAGTAAATGAACACACAAAAGTGGTGGTGGCAATAATCATCCTAATTGTAAAAATTCACAATCTGAAAAATACACACTTCAATAATTATAAAATTACAAGATGTGAATGGAATACTGTCATATATATAATTTTCACTTACTTAACAAAAGAAAATCCTTATCTTTCACTGTGTCTCCTGTATGAGAAGTTTACATACCAGAGATCTTCTGCTAGTCAGAAATCTTGCCCAATCCTAACTCTCTCTTGACATCCATACCTAGTGGCATTCTGGGCCTAGGTATGCCCAGGGGGAGCCTTAGATCATGCAGTGGTGTTCCAAATCTGCTACCCAGTAGTTCCCCGTCTATTTAAGTGCTATTTGAAGTGAGCTTTTCATATACAAGGCTCTGCCATGCTGCCAGTCAGCCATTATTCAAGTACATTCAGTCCCTGTTCTTTGTATTCTGACATGATGTCAGTACTCTGTACTCAGGCTCATTATGATTTATTGGGGGTTCAAATTAGTTTGTAATTTTCTCAGTTATTGTATGTAGTCTTGTCTTTCATTCTTATTTGCTTTGCAAAGCACCTCATGATGCTCCTCACTGTGAAACAAGCTATACGACATAAACATTAATTCATTTTTATTGGAACTGTGTGTAATATTAAATGCATCCAGTTCAGACAGGACATTTATGATTCATAGAGTCAAAGGGTGGTTTAAATGGAACTGTTTACTTCAATCAAACCATTTGTGAAGGTAAAGAAGAGGTTTCATGCTGCGATAAATTCCTTTTTGTTATGGAAAAATGGTTACCGCTGCTAGGGAAACAGAACTATGTTCTGCCGGATGGTGACTGATTGCTCCAAAGGACACTTCTGTAGTGGGTGGCCTTTTCTGCATCATGAACTGTGCCATTTGGTACCTGTAATGTCATTCAGTATCCAAATTGTAGGTCTGATTTGGTTGAAGTGTCTTTCCTCTACATTGAGTGTGAAAGTGTAAAACTGAGTCTGCAGTCTACAAAGTTTCTTTTCTGAGATACCATATGGGCGGCACGGTGGCGCAGTGGTAGCGCTGCTGCCTCGCAGTTAGGAGACCCGGGTTCGCTTCCTGGGTCCTCCCTGCGTGGAGTTTGCCTGTTCTCCCCGTGTCTGCGTGGGTTTCCTCCCGCAATCCAAAGACATGAAGGTTAGGTGGATTGGCGATTCTACATTGGCCCTAGTGTGTGCTGGGTGTGTTTGTGTGTGTCCTGCGGTGGGTTGGCACCCTGCCCAGGATTGGTTCCTGCCTTGTGCCCTGTGTTGGCTGGGATTGGCTCCAGCAGACCCCCGTGACCCTGTGTTTGGATTCAGCGGATAAACATATTCTTGTACTAAAAGCTGGGGTTTTATTTAAACCTTCAATGGTGGGATAAGAAAATGAATGGATGCGTTTCTTCTCAAATAATTAAAAAAAACAGTTTTAAGAAAACAATACATGTTTGGGCCATGTAACAAATGTATTTTTTTGTCTTTTATCTTTGTCTTATTACTTCTTTGTATAGCATATGCCGCTGGGAGTGGTAGCCTCTCCATCAGCTCCGTGTACGACTTTATCTTTCTACCCTTTTCTCTATTTGTCTCTATTTCACTGATCACTCCTATCACTTTTTTATGTGGACTCGTTCCCTGGACACTTTTTATCAGTATGCTGCTGTTGGAGTGTGTGAATTTCCCCTTGGGATTAATAAAGTATCTATCTATCTATCTATCTATCTATCTATCTATCTATCTATCTATCTATCTATCTATCTATCTATCTATCTATCTATCTATCTATCTGTCTATCATACAGCAAATCTGGTGGCCAACAAACTGTCAACCACTGTATTTCAGCCGAAGCTGGAGATCACCTCGTATTTTGGCCTTAACTGAAGTGGAATCCAGCACACCAACAGGTTACCACTGGATCAGGACTTAAAAATGTGAAGATATCGGAGGTTTCTGTTTAAACCTGTAGCACAGGCTCACACAATAGTTAGTGATTCAGCCTCAGAAATTGAGGATGTGAAGCTCAATTTGTTGTATGGTCTCTGCTCTCCCTGGCACTCCAATTCGCTCTTGTATCACATGAAACATTGACTGGTGTCTCTAAATTATAACAGTGTAAATGAGTGTTGGTGTGTATGTTTGTGTTTATACATTAATATGGCCTGTGAAGGACTGGTGTCCATCCAACACTTCTCCTCCCTACGACTTGTATTTTTTAGAACATTAGAACAGTCTAAACAAGAACGGTCTATACTCTTAATTCTACTAAAATAACATCAAGTCAAGTTTTGAAAGTCCCTTAAGTCTTACTGTCTACCACACTGCTTGGTAGCTTATTCCATATGTGTGTAGTTGTCTGTGTAAAGAAAAACTTCCTAATGTTTGTGTGAAATTTACCCTTAACAAGTTTCTAACTATGTCCCCATGTTCCTGATGAACTCATTTTAAAATAACAGTCACGATCCACTGGACTAATTCGCTTTGTAATTTTAAACATTTAATCATGTCACCAATTAATCTTCTTTTTCATAAACTGTAAAGGCTCAGCTCTTTTAATCTTTCCTCATAATTCAAACCCTGTAACCCTGGAATCAGCCTAGTCACTCTTCTCTGGACCTTTTCTAGTGCTGCTATGTCCTTTTTGTAATGTGGAGATGTGGTGTTACGGGTCCACAGCTCGCAGAGCAAAGGGCGTTTATTTTTAAATGAATAATCACTCGAGGCGGCTCCATGAGGGGGTGTAGTAATCGTAGCAAGCCGCGGGGTGATCCGCGGTGTGGGTGTTTCTCACCGAGTGCACAGGTGAGGAACTGCCCACATCCGTGATTGTTCCCATGGCTAATGTGCTGCAGCTGCTATGGCCCCTCGCTGTATAAAAGAAGCACAAGGCGGTTGGGAAGGGGTGAGAGAAAAAAAAACGGAAATAGAGAGACGGAGGTAGCTGAAGAAAGCAGGAAGTGAGAGAGAGAGAGAGAGAGAGAGAGAGAGAGAAGGCTCAAATGGGAGAAAGCAGGCAGCTGGGAAGAGAGCCCACGAGGGGAGTGTTTGGCCAACATTCAGTGGGGCTGAAGGTAGCAGTCGCTCCAACTGAGTGATTAAGTAGCTGGAGTGACCGGTAGAGGAGTCGACTTGGCTGTCGATAGGAGCAGGAGTCGATGAGGCTTTGGGCTGGTGTAGTCCCGGCGTGAGTGCCTTGGCCACTGGGAAAATTGTCCAAGTCTTGGTCTGGTTGGGAGCCCGACCTAGCCAAGGAGCGGAGGCCTACCGGACCTGAGTGAAGGGCAGCTGTTCCAGCTGGTAGGCAACTCTCCTGTTGAGCAGTCCAGATGGGTGTAGCAGGGGAGCTGCCATGGTAGCTGAAGACGCCGGGTTTTTAGTGTTTGAAAAGACTGCTTCCTGTTGAGCATTTTAACCTCTGGTTTTAAAGGATTGTTTTTTCTATTATTTTAACCTCCACGTTTTATCAGATTATTTATTTATGGAACTATTTTTGAAGCGCTGCACTTTATTTGAACACTGTTTTTGTTTTTTTAATAAAACCACTTTTGCACTTTTTTACCATCCCCTTGCTCGATTGTTATTACCTCCACTGTCTAGCTCATCGGAGACATTACCGACAGTGTTGGGTTCAAGGGCTCCCGAACAGCGATGGGAGCGTGGAGCCGAACCCTCATCGTCACAGGAGACCAAAACTGCACACGGTACTCCAGATGAGGCCCCACCAGTGCATTTTCGGTCACATTCCAATGATTTGTGTATTATCTGTTAATGTTTATTCATTTCGAAGACTGTGTCATGATAATTGATAATGCCTTTCTCGTTATTTTGAAAGATTATTTGGTTTGTAAGGCATCTTATGATAATTAAACAAAATAAGGAATAATTAACATTAAGTGATTTTAGTTGCTTTCTTATTCCCAGGGCCTTGGAGAACTTGCTTCCCATGTTCTTGTGGGTTCTAGTAATGGATGAATAATAATAATTCTTTATATTTATGTAGCGCTTTTCTCGCTACTCAAAGCATGTCAGTGAGTGGTGAGCCACTTCAGCCACCACCAGGAGCGGACTGGGTATCAAAACCGGCCTGGGCATCCTTCAACGAGTGAGATGATGAGTTCGACCCACTTGGCCCATTATTCAGTGTAATTTTCTTAAAATTTGTGATGAGTACGCTACTTGCTATGAGCCTATGATATGAACTCTATTTAAACTGTTGCCAAACTTAATCTGTACAGTGTTGTTTAGACACAACTTTAAATTTGACGACATGCTTAGAAATAAAATTAAATGAAAAATAAAAATTTAGTAACATGGCTTACACGTTATTAGAGTTCATGAAATAAATTATAATTGAGGTTATAATGAAAACCTCACATGATTGAAATGTTCCATTAACTTAACAATAAACTATAAATGTTCCGTCCTAATATGAAAAATTCTATCCTGTGCTTTATAACTTTATTTCATCATACTAATAATCGCAGCTGAAAACCACTAATTATTGCTCATGCCAATGACCAGAGAACAATAAAATGCATAATACATAATCTAAACTAATTATTAGTGCCGAAGAATTTAAATACTAGATATGAGATCAAATAAATTGCAATAATGCTAACCGAAATGTAGCTGTATCAAAACAAAAATCGGGAAAAGGCAGTTTTGACCAAATTTTTTTCTAACAACTAAAACAACTTGATGATGTAATATGGTACAGTATATTATATAGGATTATATAAGTCACAGTACCGGACAGATGATGTTTAGTAGTTTAGAATTCCAGACAGTAACCAGTACATAAAATTTATTTCATGAAACGGCCAGCCCATGAGCAGACCAGAGTCCGTGGCCCACCGGGCATTGCCCAAATGCCCTAATGGCCAGTCCGGCCCTGACCACCACTAATATGTAGCATCCACCTTGATTATGCGATGGCAGCCATTTTTGCTCCAGTATGCTCACCACATATTAGCTATTTGGTGGTGAAGCAGTGAAAGAGATAGCCAATTAAACACACGGGATGATTAGTTGGCCAGAATTACTAAGCCATGGTGAGTAATTTAGCCAGGACTTTGGGATATACCCTACTCATTAAAAAGCATGCCCAGGGATTTTTTATGACCACTGAGAATCAGGACCTTGGTTTTAAATCTCATCTAAAGGATGGCACCATTTTTACAGCATGGTGTTCCCATCACTGCACTAAGGCATTGGGGCCCACCAACACCTCATCCAGCAGCAACCTAAGCTTTTCCAAGATGATCTCCCATCCAAGTACTGGCTGTGCCCGAACATGCTTGTCTTCAGGTGGATGACCTGTTCTGAAGTGCACATGGTTTGACTCGAAGTTGGTCCAATAAGAGTGAAGATGAAAGTGTGCTCTGGTGTCCTCCTTACAAACTATGCCTCCAGAATAGCCTTAGTTCTGGAGTATGCAGCTTCATGGATGAATATGAATATTTATTATACTTATGCTTTCATTTACATAAAGCTGCCAGAGGTGGTTGTTACCTCTCCATCTCATATATGAAAATTCTCTGTTACACCTTCATTATGTCCCAGTAAGATCACTGCAGTTGTCCCCTTGTACATAATTATCGATAAAGTGTAGCAGATTCCAAATGTTGCCAAATGTTAGCAAGCCTGGTATGGACAAAGCAGGCTTAGAAAATGTCTGATTGAGTAGGCTGATAGATCACCTTAAATGAATTTGACTCAGTTCAGTTCAGTTTAATTTAGTTCAGTGCAATTCATTCAATGCAATAGAAAGATGCAGTGAGAAAACAGTGAAGGACGGACTGACGCAGCACATATAAATGACCAAACAGACCAATGACAACTAAAATAAAGAATAATGTGAACTTTCCACATTCAATTAAATTCAAGTCTGGCAGATAAAGTAACAACGACTCACATAGACTAGCGGAATGGACAGATGTTGTATTTTGAATGTGTGTGTTTTTTATGGAACTGTCTTTGTCAATGTAGGCTTCTGTTGCAAAGTATTAGTTAAAGCATTTATTTGCGGTAAAAACTAGGCCAGCATGTTTCTTGTATCTACCATTTTTCTGAATACCTACTTTTTTCATTCCACTTTTTCATTTCACTTTTCAACACAACTTCTATTCGGAGATGAAGTCAAACATGACAATTGCAGTTGTTGATCTTGTCGCCTGAGGATTCAATTTACACGACTAGTTTGGGATGTCAGATTATATGATGCCATAATTATCTTTCAACACTGTCTCACTATTTCAAAGCATGTAATTTTGTCCTTTTTCCTGACAGCCAATAAGTGCTGGTGCTGTAGAAAAGCTTTACAGGTGCAATGAGTTCAGCTTCGATCTAAGCCATTTTTTCTTCTTTTAATTCTGTTATATCATGATATGAGTCTCTCTTCTGCTTGTCAGGCCCAAAACACCTCTACTCCTTTTTCCTCATCGCTGCATTGGTTCTAGCTCATTGGTTGTCTCATACAGACACAGCCCACCTGTTTGAATTTGTCAGGACGAGTGATGGACCAGTTAAAACAAGTCACTGGATATGTCACACTATATGGCTGACAGTCATGGGAGCATTCTGCTAACTGCCTCTGGCTTGCTATAATTTGGTAAATGAAGTCTACAACCGAAAATCACTGGAAAAGCCACATAATGTAGCAAGGTTTGAAATCTTATGCTTTGATATCCTCAGAGTGATGAGATCTTGCAACCACAGGCGTTAAAAAGGACATGCTGTCCTGCTTGAATGTGTGTAGTGTGTTATTGTCACAAGGGACCTGACTTTCACTTGTAGTCTTCATTTACATAATTGTAATGAGTTGTTGAGAGGTACAGAACTGTGACTGCCATTCAGGTGGTGTGACTTCTCTGGTGACACGGTCATAATGGTCTTCAACTCCCACTGGCACACAGCTTTGATTTTGTTTTAAGTTGTAGGAATGGGTTCTGCGGTGGGTTGGCACCCTGTCCAGGATTGGTTCCTGCCTTGTGCCCTGTGTTGGCTGGGATTGGCTCCAGCAGACCCCCCTGACCCTGTATTCGGATTCAGCGGGTTAGAAAATGGATGGATGGATGGAATGGGTTCTTGTCTGTGTGAAATGAGAAAACAGAACCTCAGCTATCTAACTTGTCATGTTTGTTGTACCGCAATAGAATGGAAAAAAGAAAAAGAGTATACAAAGCTGCAACTGTACTTGCCATACCTGGAAAACATTTGTGAACATCTGTTGAGTAGCACATTTGTTTCTCAGTTAAGAACTGATGATTACAAGATCTTGTGAAAGAAGAAAAACGTCTGACACGACTTACCTTAGTTTCAGAGCTGACATCAACAAAAGTGGAAGTTTCGATATGGAGATACAATATAATACAATACAATTTATTTTTGTATAGCCCAACATCACATAAGAAGTACCGCAATGGGCTTTAACAGGCCCTGCCTCTTGATAGCCCCCTAGCCTTGACTCTCTAACAAGACAAGGAAAAACTCCCCAAAAAAAACCCTAGTAGTGAAACAAAATGAAAGAAACCTTGGGAAAGGCAGTTCAAAGAGAGACCCCTTTCCAGGTAGGCTGGGCATGCAGTGGGTGTCAAAAAGAAGGGGGTCAATACAATACAATACAATACACAGAACAAAATGCAAGTAATCCTCAAATAGACATTTGATATCCATTGTAAATATGTAGCCTGACTGGACTACAGTCACCTACAATTATACTAATTATCTGAAAAAAATCCCTGGAGAAAAAACGAAATTTGGTATCAAGAGGCACAACTGTTTATACATTGTGCAAAAGCCTTAGTAACAGGATTATGTAAAGTGAAGTTTGGAGATGTTTTCTAAAATAACAAAACAAAATGACCCTAAATATCAAAAAATACATTATGAAGATAGTAAACAGTAAAAGAAATTAATCTAAATAATTTTTGGTATGGCCACTATTGTCTTTAAAATGGATTCAAATCTCTTAGGTCCACTGTTGTGCAGTTTTTTAAGAAAATAGTCTGGTAGTTTGTTTCCAGCATCTTAGAGAACTTTGAGAACTTACCCCAGTTCCTCTGCCAACTCTGGCTGTCTGTCTTGTTTCTGCTTCTCCAGGTAATCCCAAACAGCTTCAATGATGCTGAGATCAGGGCTGTGGAGGCCATGTCATCTTTTGTAAAACTGTGTGTTCCTCTTTGTGTTGAATATAGATCTTTATGACCTTGTCTATTCGTTTTGGGTCATTGTCCTGCTGTAGAATGAAGTTGTGACTGATTAGTCACCTCAATGGTACTGCTTGATAAATGAAAATCAGCTTGTACTTCACAGTCTTCAGGATTCCATTCATTATAACCACATCATCTACTCCATGTGCTTCACTATTGGCTGCAGGCACTCATCCATGTAGTGCTCTCCACCTGTTCTACATTTACATTTATTTGCTTGGAAGACAGTTTTATCCAAAGCGACTTACAAAAGAGGTAAACATAATTAAGTAACATTAGGCTAGGGCCTGTTTATTCAGCAAGCGTAGCAGGAGTGTAGTAAGAGTGCTCTTCAGACAACCTGCTTCATGTTTACCTCAAAAATGTCAAATTTTGACTTGTCAGTCTAGAGCACTTGCTGTCATTGTTCAGCACTCCAGTACTTGTGTTTTAATATGTGGGCGAGGCTCCTGGCTTTATTTCCACTTTTGTGCAATGGCTTTTTGGCAGCACCTCTTCCATGAAGACCACTTCTGATAAGACTTCTCTAGATCGTAAAAGGTTGTATTTGGGTTCCAGTGGTTTCTGTGAGATCGAAGCAGAGTTCTTTCAGTCATGAGGGAATGAATCTCTCATATGCTGTACTTAGTTTCAGTGGCCAACGGCTGCATTTCTGGTCCTCTGCTTTGTCCATTTATGAGCTTCTTTGGAAGAGTTTGGACAGCACATCTTAAAAGCCTGGTCTGCTGTGAGATGTCTGCTGGTGGGAGACCTTGCTAATACTAGATGACAACTTGGTGCCTTGTTGCTCAGCTCAATCTTGCCATGGTGTAAGACCTGATGATCTCAAAGTTAAACTGTCACATTTGTCACAGACTTACCTTGTATTTGAATTCTCTTTTGCCCAGTTTGCTTCCTACTTCACCCATTTCTGTTTCATTGAATAATTTTTGTTCAATCATCTCAAGATGCCATTACTCATTAGCACCTGTATGTTATCTTTGTCTAAACACGCACTTGGCTAGAGGTCTACAAAGTCAGAAGTTTGTTCTTTTCTACAAATACTAATGTAAAAGCCACAAAATAAACATATAAAACCAGATTTATGTTAAACAAAACACTAATGTGCCCAAGATCTCAACCTAGTGCTGAATATTGAAGAGACTTGTTAAATTCACACCTATAACATATGTTTTGTCTTGGAGAGCTCTATATTACTCTACTTTCCCCTTTTTATGTATTCTTTATTGTGAAATCTTTAACAGAATGCCTCAAATCCCACAGACTTTCCACTGTTTATAAGGTACTGTACTTTATAACTTCTCCCCACTTTCCCTTCTACATGTATAACCTCAGGCAATTACACAGAGTAAAAAACAAGCAGGAGTTAAGTTACAACTTAAATAATGTATTATTGGTAATATTCATAAAATATTTACAATAAGCAAAGAACTTTTGAATATTGGCAACCATACAACCCAATAATTGGTGATGTGTAGTTTCACGCGGCACACAGACTTGTTACTTAAAATGTCTAGTTAAGGCATCATTTTTGGTCAGCTTTCTTCAGAACAGGCTGCATGCCTGTCTCAATATGACTGCTAAGCTGTGATTCTCAGTGTGGTCTTCTTTCCAGTCCATGGTGTGTGAGATGCTCTTTCATTATGATGGTGTGTGTAAGAGAGAGAGAGAGACAGAGGGGTAAAGCAACCACATTTATACATTCTTTGTCCAAATCTTTTCACCAATAGGGCGTCGCGCTACAGAATGGCCTCTGATTCAAACCAATCCCAAACAGCCATACTTCAGACCAAGTTTGGCTTTCCTGTAGTCCTGCAGAGAAGCACTTGCCAAACTGGTTTTAGGCACTTCCCCCGACCCTGTCATAAAATTCCACACTAACCTGTCCTGAATTGGGGGTCGGGAGGGGCCTTTTAGTTAAGCATCAAACCATTGCTGTTCTTATCAATGATATAACACTAATATTACATTGCATTGTCTAAGTTACAAATAAAGACATACAAAATATTTATCAGCTTGTACACAAAATTTCACACCACAACAATTTATAAAGATCAGTTCTTCCATTTTTTTGAATACCTCTATACCATTACAATGTCAAAGGCAGCCAGAACTCATGCCAGCAACTATGCCAGTTCATCATAGGGCACACTTTCACACGAACTCATTCAAACTAAGCCAGTTTAGAGTCATCAATCAACATCTTGAGATCGGAGGGGAAACCCAGAACAGACGCAGAGATTTGGGGATGAGGAGAGTGACTGCTGTGGTGATTAAACTGGGGGGTCCAAGTGTGGTAAAGCTGCCCTATTGACTTGTTCTTCTCTCTAGTTGTTCCTTTTCTGTAATGTTGTGTGGAGTTGGAGCCTATGCCAGTAAGAAAGCCTCGATGGGGCGTCTGTTCATCACAGGGCACTCTTCCACACATACCGGCATGATTTCTAGTCACCAGTTCACGTAGCCTGCATGTGCCAAGAGAAAAACTCTAACTGACGCATGGAGAAAGTGCAAACTCCACGTAAACAGCAACCAGCCTGAACTGGGGCTCATCTACTGTGTCTCTCCATTGTGACTCCCAGGCCTTTAATCAATTCCTGTCAATTACAATGTGGCTGAACTCATTAGTTTATTCATAGACCTGGTAGTGTAAAGGTTAATGCTGTGACCGCGGACCTCCAGGGACTTCACTATTGCAAACTGTACATTCGCCAGACATTGGGCTTTTCTAATTTTCTTTTTATTTTGTACACTTTAGCTGATGGGGATATTCCTCAAAGACTTTTTCAAAAGCATCAAAGTAGTTAGAAGTCTAAAAAGGAAAAGATTAAAATATTACCTGAGGTGTGAAACTAAGGAAATAAAAAAAGAGAGAGTTCAGACCTACTTTGAAAATCCTGCAACAGAAAGCCCCTGCCTTTTTGTTTGCTCTGAGCTGGCTGCGGTTTGTGACTGCAGGCTCTCAGGATCCTCGAAGGCAGAGCAGAAAACTTGGAGCCAAGTAAGCAGCATGCGGAAATGTTTGCCTCTCTTAAGACTTTTTGCTGAAAGGAAGCGAGCAAGATGGAACAGACATTCTTCTGGCTTTCTTCAAGTCACTCAGTAGCTTGTGATCCTTTAACCCTGCGAGCAGCAAATTCTCTGTCATCTTCGTATGGAGGATGGAAAAATGCCTTTATGCTTGTGCAGTCAGTTAGAAGAGTGTATCCAATGTATAAATTACTGTCAAAAATACAGGCAGGCTGGTTTTTTTAATAATGATGAGTCGGGGGATTGCTTTTTCAAATCAGTCACTGGAGTGCCATGTACAGTGGTGCACTGTATTTTAAAAGGAAGCCTTTTTGTTTTTTAATTTTATTAATTTGATTGTAATCATTCCATACAAATAAATCAATTTTTACAAAAAAAAAAAATAGGATGAAAACAACTTAACCCCCACTCCTAAGAAAGAGAGCATGGCCAACGGAGTAAAAATTAAAGCTTGTAAACATACCTAAATTGATTAGTTTAAAAGGGTAATAGAGATGAATGGAGAAGAAAAAGAAATGTGGAAAGAATTGCTTCCTCAGTGCTTTAAGAGCTTATTCTAAAATATTATTGATTAGATCCTGCCAGGTTTTGAAAAAATTCTGTACCGATCCTCTAACTGAGAATTTGATTTTTTCCAATTTCAAATAGTATAAAACATCAGTTACCCACTGACTTAAAAAGAGTTAAGGAGAGTTAGGATTCTTCCAGTTTAGCAAAATAAGTCTGCGTGCCAATAATGTAGTCAATGCAGTCACAGTTTGTTTGTCCTTCTCCGCTTTAAGCCCATCTGGAAGAACACCAAACACAGCTGTCAATGGGTTAGGAGAGATTGGGACAAGGCTGTCAAAAAAAATGAAATAAAATAAAAAGGAGCCTGAGAATGGTAAGAACAAATGAGAAATAACAACTAAAGAGTGACGCTTGATAACCTCAGCTTTCCTGCTGTCTGACGCTCTTTCTGAACACTGATCACTGTCTTCAGCACAGAAATATGTGGCCACACTTCCCCACCTTCAATTCTTTTTGTGTGTCAACAGGACATGCTGGGTACGGTAAAATTCTTACTTGCATGTGCTAATCATCGTGCAATGTGTCACCCCTCTGGTTAATGAGCATAATAGCCGTACAATGAAACTTCTGTCTCCTTTATCTAAAAATCTCAGAGCATTTTGTCATTAACAAACAACCACAATAAGGGAATTTGTATTAGACACTTTACTATCATGGCCTACAAGGCCAGATTGCTTTGCTCCATAATTGTCTTTTTATGGTTTATGGATACTTTCATTGTCCATTAAGGTGATAACAACAACAACAACAACATTTATTTATATAGCACATTTTCATACAAACAGTAGCTCAAAGGGCTTTACATAATAAAGAATAGAAAAATAAAAGACACAATAAGAAAACAAAATAAGTCAACATTAATTAACATAGAATAAGTAAGGTCCAATGGCCAGGGGGGACAGAAAAAACAAGAAAAACTCCAGACGGTTGGAGAAAAAATAAAATCTGTAGGCATTCCAGACCATGAGACCGCCCAGTCCCCTCTAGGCATTCTACCTAACATAAATGAAACAGTCCTCTTTGGATTTAGGGTTCTCACGGAAGGGCTTGATGATGATGGTCACGTAGACTTCTGCCTTTTAATCCATCCATCATTGTTGGAGCATCATAAAGCTTTGAGAAAGTGTCGTGGCGAAAAATTCATCATCAGAAGGCTTTTTACCTAAAAATAAAGGCTATTAGAACTCAAGATAGACAGACAGAATTTTAAGGATTTATTGCAATAAATCAACCACAAAAAATAACAAGGACTCAACCCAATACGGCCAAATTAGATTGAGCAAAGAACATTACAGCCATCGGGGTTTTTATAACAATTTCTTATCATTTTAGCTCATTTATTTAATTAATTCTACACCTGGTCTTACTGTCTATTGTTCCTCTTGGTGTCTGGTTGGCTTATTCTGATTGGTCTTAGACTGGGTGGATGGCTTCCTCTTTCCATCTTTGGACTTTCCTGATGTAATTTCCTATCTTTTCTGACCTTGCTCTAATGAGCTGGTTTGCTTACCTTCACTGACTCCCTTTTTACTCCCATCCGACCAAATCTCAAGTTTCTATGGGAACCTCTTATGGAATGTGTTATCTTTCTATTCTGTTCCCATTTTCTCTAACTGGCCAAGGCTTCAAATCCATATATGGGTTTTCCTCTCTTAGACTTTACAAACTTTTTACTGTAGTAACCTGAAGCTTAAGCTTTAATTAAAAAGAAGTATAGTATGTGCTTTCATTTGATCATTGCTTGCCATGCTTAATTTGTCTTAATTTCTACACTAAAGTTAATTGCTAATATATTCTTATAATATTTTTACTAATGCCTGCATTTGCTAAGATGCATTATAGTGTGACCTTGTTTGTAGTAAAAAGGCCTTTTGTTGATTCATCAATCCAGCTGCTCTTAGAGGCCTTCTTTCCATGTTATCTCTTCCTAGCCTTGACTCACAGATGTCTTCCACTCTTATCCTGTCCAAAACTGATTTCACTGCATCTTTTAGCTATTCTTTTCATTACTTTGGAAAATTTGCTGTAAGCCTGTAAAACAATGCAATATAACTGATTTTCTAGTTAACCATTTGCTAGACCTAATATAATTTGCTTTTATATTCTAATTTATGCTTAATCTAATGTTTTAGAAGCTTTTAATTACTTTCTATGGCTCTATATGCTAATTTGCTATTCTCTTATGCTAATAAAAATTTTTCCTTCTACAAAAGAAACAGAAAAGAGAGTAGGGGTCAGTACGGATTTTAGAGCCACCATGAATAGTTATTATGATGAATTGAACATACAGAGTATCAGGATTAAGTTAAATTGAAGTTATAGAAAGGCCATGTTAAAGTAATGTGTTTTCAGCAGTGTTTTAAAGTGCTCTACTGTATCAGCCTGGCGAATTCCTATTGGCAGGCTATTCTAGATTTTAGGTGCATAGCAGCAGAAGGCCGCCTCACCACTTCTTTTAAGTTTTGTTCTTGGAATTATAAGCAGACACTCATTTGAGGATCTGAGGTTACGATTTGGAATATAAGGTGTCAGACATTCCGATATATAAGATGGGGTGAGATTATTTAAGGCTTTATAAACCATAAGCAGAATTTTAAAGTCAATCCTGAATGACACAGGTAACCAGTGTAGTGACATTAAAACTGGAGAAATGTGTTTGGATTTTCTTCTCCTAGTTAGGATTCTAGCAGCTGCATTCTGCACTTGTTGTAAACGATTTATGTCTTTTTTGGGAAGTCCTGAAAGGAGTGCATTACAGTAATCTAGTCGACTGAAAACAAACGCGTGAACTAATTTCTCAGCATCTTTCAAAGATATAAGAGATCTAACTTTACTTATGTTTCTTAAGTGAAAAAATGCTGTCCTAATGATGGGTGCAGGTTGAGCGCAGGAAAGGCTCTATATTATAAATAAAATGTATTATTATTATTATTATTATTATTATTATTATTATATCTCTAATATATAAAAAATCTTGGGACGAGACAAGACTTTTTCAGAGAGAGATAAGATGTGACTTTCTCAGAGAGATACTTTCACGTTCCCTGAGACAAAGAGTAGATGACGTCGTAAATAATTCAAAAACGTTGGCACGATACACATGCAGAGCAGGTTAGAGATAACAGAAGTATGTCAAATCGAAAGTCTCCAAAAAATGATCTAATAAAAATCTCATTAGTGCAAACAAACGGAAATTATTACTCGGTGAAATAATGGAACAGTGAAAAGAGATTGAATATATTGTTCGGATTTAAACTTTAAGTTAGAGACTTGTAGATCGTGTAATTCGTGTTGCCATCAGGGAAAAGTAGTGTATCTTCCAAATGAAGAGGCATATCTGCGAGAATTAAAAGATTTGTTGTTTGGTGAATGTGAAATCCATATACGCGAAGAAACATGAAGAGGCTGGCAAGCAAAGCCCACTAGTTATGAACAAAAAAATTTTAGAAACACATGCCGGCCAGAGCAGTTTACAATTCGAGCCATTGAGGCACTTTATAAAACTTGAGTCTCAGCCAAAGCAAGCACATCATGGATGGTAAAAAATAACCCTAACTTCAAAAATACCAAGCTTATCCTTTAAGGGGGCACCAACCAGCTAGTATGAACAGGGTGTCCAACAAGGCACAGTGAGGCAACTAATAGTTCAATACAACAACAAAGAGCAGTGCAGTCGAGACTTTGAGTTGTGTTGTAAATACTGCATGAACACTAAACATGTCTGAAATGCAGTGAAAGGCCTGACAATTCTGGTAATGCAAAGAGCATGGATAGCATGGTGGTGCAGTGGTTAGCACAGCTGCCTCCTACGACTGAAACCTTTGCTTGACTGTTTCCTCTAAGGAGATTGCATGCTCTTTCTGTGTTAGTATATTTTTTAGGACGTCCATGTTGCTTTAACTTCCCCAAACATGTGCAGATTAGGCTACTGCCAACTGTAAATTAGTGTGGTGGACTGACACCAGTCTAGGTTTGTTTTCTGCCTTGCCTAATTCTGCTGTTTTAGTCTCCTTGAAAAAAATGAAAAGAGGCTCAGGAGAAACAACTGCCTCCTTACCCGGTTCGTCTCAAGTCCAAAATGTGATTAGACCTGTTTAGCCCTCATATGTTTCTAGAAATAAAACTAAAGTAAGAGAAAAAAGAACAGAGTCATCCTTTAAGCAACACGGATCTCAACATAGTTACAATCGAGAAAACAGATGAAAGGTCACCAAATCAAAGACTCATAATCTGCAAAAAGCTACATTTTAGGAAATTAGGACACATCTGGAAAACAGTGAATGGGAAAACACAAGCATTGCTGCTATAAATAATACATAATGTAACTTCAGAGATATTTGATCTGGGGCCAAAATAAGTATACTTTAAAAACAAAACATGGAAAATGTAAAAATTGTCATTTTGGACAAATAAAGACATTATTAAAAACATGAGTATAGACTTTAAAGATTAGGACTGTTTAAATAATAATAATATAATAGAATATTAGTAACTGCAGTTATGAGTCAAAAAAGAATTCAAAATGTTTAGAATGAAACAACAGAGAGGAATATATTGGAAGCCGAGTTTTCCCAGTAGTAGTAGTAGTAATAGTAACATTGAGACAAGCACATAAGTACAGTGAATTTCTATATTCAACTTAATAAAATGAGAAGTGCCTGTGTGTCTGTCTGTGTGTCCGTCTGTGTCTCTGTCATTCCAAAAGATGGTGAATTACAAACTGTTTCAGTAATAAAATGTATTGCATCTGTCATTCCAATAGATGGTGCATCACAAGCATTTACACTGTTTTTACAAATCCCATACCAAATGGCATATAACAGAAGCATATACATTGTATGGTGCACTGCAACCAGCAGGGATGTCTGTCTGATATTGGCCAGTTGGCTGTCAAGCCCCACTTGAGGCACTGGTTGTTATATTATAACGTAGGTCTCCATTTTCTGAAGCTGGCAGGGCTGTGGAGTAATAATTTACATTTAAATATACTGATTCAATTAGACTATTTCTTCTCCTAGACTTTTGATAAATCCATCTATCCATTATCCAACCCACTATATCCTATCTACAGGGTCACGGGGGTCTGCTGGAGCCAATCCCAGCCAATACAGGGTGTAAGGCAGGAAGCAAACCCCAGGCAAGGCACCAGCCCACTGCAGGGCACACACACACACACTTTTCATAAAAATAAAGGTTATTTTTTTAAGCTTGTAAAGTTAGTCTTATGTTTAATAATAATAATAATGGGTGGTGCAGTGGGTAGTGCTGCTGCCTCACAGTAAGGAGACCTAGGTTCGCTTCCCGGGTCCTCTCTGTATGGAGTTTGCATGTTCTCCCCATGTCTGCGTGGGTTTCCTCCCACAGTCCAAAGACATGCAGGTTAGGTGCATTGGCGATTCTAAATTGTCCCTGGTGTGTGTGTTTGTGTGTGTGTGTGCGTGCCCAGCGGTGGGCTGGCACCCTGCCCGGGGTTTGTTTCCTGCCTTGTGCCCTGTGTTTGCTGGGATTGGCTCCAGCAGACCCCCATGACCCTGTAGTTAGGATATAGTGGGTTGGATAATAGATGGATGGATAATAATAATACTGTAATAATAATTATGAATGTTATTTAAATAGCACCTTTCCAGTGTTTCTCAGTGTTTGTAAGCCACAGCCACATACATTGCTATAGCCTTTAAACCTAAACTTTAACAAGTTACAGTAGTAAAATAATAGCCTGATAATTCACACTGGCAGTGATAAAGTGCCTTATAGTTTGTCCTATTGTATTGCATTTCTGAGGTGGCAATGATAGATTGGCCATCTTGCTCTGTGAAAAGGGTTTGTTGTGTTCTGTTTTGTGTGCTGTATTTACCCCAATTTTTGACACAACCTAACCTACCAGGGAGGGGTTCTCTCCCTGAATTGCCTTCCCAATATTTCTTCCATGTTTTTCCCTACAAGCTTTTTTTGGGAATTTTTTCTTGTCTTCTTAGTGAATCAAGGATTGAAGCCGTCAAAATTCAAGGCCTGTTAAAGCTCATTGAGGCACTCCTTGTGAAATTTTGGGCTACACAAGAAATAAATTATTGTTGTATGTTGTGTGCTCTTAATCAATACAGCATACAGTATATACTGCATTAGTCTAATTCCAAACAGAAGAGTCGGAATTAGAGGTTTTGCGCACTGACTCCACAGCCCTGGTCAGTGGTAACACTAATGCCTCCTGTCCACAATTAGAATTCATTCCAATGCCATGTGGAATAGCTTGCTCAAAGGAGTTATGATGCGAATCCCCAACTCAAGATGAAGAGGAGAGAACAAAATGGGAAAGGTTTATGTAAAACCTATCACAATGATTACCATTGTTATTGAAGAGCAACATGAGTAATGTCTGAACACAAAATGCCTGGCATAAGAAAAAAGATGTAATATGATGGTGGGCACAGAAGATGAAATAGAGTACTGGGAGAAGTCCAGCAGAGGTTAATTAAGTTTTAAATATGCTTTACTCTAAATGCTCTCTAATTCTTATTCAAGTCAGAAGTTTTTCTTTTTTTTTTTTTGTTTTGTAATTCTTCAAGTGTGTTTGAAGGTGGTTATTGTTTATTATAATATTTCTTGAGCTTCTATAGAAAGCTAAAATCCCCTCTTGGGACAAAAAAATGTATTTTCTATTTAGCTGTTGCAAAAGAATCAAAGGACAACGATAAAGAGTTGGGGTACCTACCCTGTAACCCTGCATAACGGGATCGTAGGCAAATTCGAACAAAAACAAGCAAATAACTACCGGGACATCTGAGTTCAGGAAAGAAGTGGAAAAGATGGCGGAGCTTCTGGTTTTCAGTCCTCCCGGCAGGAAGAGATGGGTCCAGGTGGACGGACAGTGAAAGTTACAATAGAGGTGTTCTATCTATCTATCTATCTATCTATCTATCTATCTATCTATCTATCTATCTATCTATCTATCTATCTATCTATCTATCTAAAGAGTAAAGGAGTCTCAATCAATTTTTTACTGTTTGTCATAAGTGTATAAATGAGTTCTGATGGCAAGAAAAAATATGACAGAGTGATGCACTGGAAAATGTACTGCTAACAAGAAAACTGAACGAGTCAAGGCCAGCTTAGAATTAACCACAAGCTAATTTTATTTTGTTGCCGTGACCTCAGCTTTCACAAGTGACTACATGGCATGAAAGGAAATGTTAAGACCTTATCAAATGCTGGCTATAATCTAAAATGTTTTATCTGTAATTACTGAAATCTCATTAATTCTCCACACCCTTTTTTCTCAGTCTGCGTTTTTCGCTATAGGCCTGCATGGAGGCAGAACCAGGCAGCATCAAGAACACGGCAGGAGGAGAGGACGCTGGTCCCTCCCAAGGTGGATCTACACTGACTCTTACTGGGCTAAATTTAGAGTTGCAAATGAATGTAACAGACACGTCTTTAGGATGTGCAAGGACAACACTGTGCCCAGAGAAATCCCATGTGTACACAGGGAGAGTGTGAAAACTCCACACAGAATGTGTCCAAGAAAGATACAATACAAAAATCTCATGAACTGTGAGGTAGCAGCACTAAATGCTGTGACACCATCATACCTTAAGAAATACTAGCTACATTTTTTGCAAAATACACGTCAATTTCTAAATTTCACTGAACTTTGTTGGCTTGAAAGTTGCTGCCTTTCAGCCTTGCTGTCATTTTGGAGGTGACTACTGTTTCCTCATTAATCAAATAGACGTTTAGTGTTTATACTACATATTAGCACATCATCAGAAATAGCTTCAAGGTATAAGTGACATAAATAAAATACAGTTAACAATTTAAACAAAGCAAATAAGCATTTATTGCAAACAGACAAACGAAGACAAAGAATTAGACAAAAAGGCTGATGAATGATCACACTGCCTTCATGTGCTACCGGACAGATGGGAAATGTGAGGTTCCCTGCTGGAAATTTCATGTGAACACCCTTTGAAGTGGAAGCTCCCAGTCAGACAATTTGTAAGCAATGCTACCCAAATTCTCCAAATTGTGAAATAATGCTGATCTCAGTTAATAATATAAAATTCTAAATTGCATGGTGTGTGGGTGTGTGTTTGTGCCCTGTGGTGGGCTGGCGCCCTGCCCAGGGTTTGTTTCCTGCCTTGTGCCCTGTGTTGGCTGGGATTGGCTCCAGCAGACCCCTGTGACCCTGTAGTTAGGATGTAGCGGGTTGGATAATGGATGGATGAAGATTACAAAAAAAACCTGGTCAGCCATTTTTACAGTTAAATGGTAATTGTAGTGGTGGAATATTACATTACTATTCCCTTCTTATTCACATAAAAAATTAAGCTTATCTTTAAATGCTTTTTGTGCAGACGAAGTAACAAATTAACAGCAACCTACTATTTCTCCTCAAAACCCAATGAGAAATTCATATGAATAAAATGAGACGAGAACAGGCCATTCAGCCCAACAAAGCTCGCCAGTCCTATCCACTTATTTCTTCCAAAAAATAACATCGAGTCGAGTTTTGAAAGTCCCTAACATCTTACTGTCTACCACACTACTAGGTAGCTTATTCCAAGTGTCTATGGTTCTCTGTGTAAAGAAAAACTTCCTAATGTTTATGCAAAATTTACCCTTAACAAGTTTCCAACTGTGTCCCTGTGTTCTTGATGAACTCATTTTAAAATACAAGTCTCGATCCACTGTACTAATTCCCTTCATAATTTTAAACACTTCAATCATGTCACCTCTTAATCTTCTTTTGCTTAAACTGTAAAGGCTCAGCTCTTTTAATCTTTCCTCATAATTCAAACCCTGTAGCCCTGGAATCAGCCTAGTCGCTCTTCTCTGGACCTTTTCTAGCACTGCTATGTCCTTTTTGTAGCCTGGAGACCAAAACTGCACACAGTACTCCAGATGAGGCCTCTGAATTGATTTGTTTCTTCATTAAATGGCAGCCAAACAGAAATGAGGTGAAATGAGCCAACAGAGGACCAGCTAAACTGGAACATCAAACTCCAGCCCATTTTACTCCAACCAGTTTGTTAATGAAAAGCCAGTTCTTGCTGTTAATTAAAGCCGTTATTGAATATCAGGACTTGTTGCTGCTCTCATTCTGCCACAGCAGACTGTTGATTTTCTATTTTTTCTAAGACCATCATCAAGATGTTTTGGTGACCTGAGCAGACCAACATGACTGAGACCTTCACCTTTCTTTATTTTCAGGTTAGCTGGTCATGTTTTGTGTCTCATTATTGTTTGGCTGCTCTTTAAGGAAAAAGAAACAACTAAGGGGTCTGAGTCACGTCAATTAAAACTAAGGTAAAACAAGTTAATCAGCAGCAAAAACAAAGGGTTAGAATGAAAACCTGCAGCCACTGAGTCCCACCAGGACTAAAGTTGGACACCCCTGGTCTAGGGGATGTTTTAATGATTTAATTTAAAATTGATTTTAACAGGTTTTCGGCACAGCCAGGTGGCTTAACTATGGACGAGTGTCTCACATGTAAATACACACAAGTCAATTACAAGAAGAGGTGCAGCGTGTAATTAACAAGACTCAGCTATGGCGGCCACACGATAAAAGAGATTGTGGGTCAGTACTAGAGTCAAAACCTAAGAGGAAAGGTGAATGAAAGGAGAGAACAAGTGAGTCGAGTGTCCTGAGGTGAAAGAACAAGACCAGCAGCATTGGCTCTTTTGAGCTATCTAGAGGGAGCAGAACCAATGGCTGTGTGGAGGAATGTGGTGATGTTCATGTGGCAATGGAGCTGATGATGACAGAGTGAGGCCATGGGAACTTGGGTGGGTCCACAGCGCTGTGATGTCAGTTGGTAGGGCAAAGTGCCCTGGTGAGCTGCAGGGTCTGTGGGTACCTGTCAAGGAGAAAGACCGGGATGCGGAAGGCTACACGTTGTTGACTTTTGAGGATGTCCTGATAAGAGAAGGAAGAACTGCTGGGATTTTAGAAGTATTTATTTATATATTAGTGCACGGGAGGACTCTGCTTTGTTTTAAAGGCACAATCTTGACGACTTATTAATTGATTTAGTAAATGCACTGTTATACTTTTGGGCACCTGAATTCTTTGTTTAGTACACTTCTGCTGTACATCAGAACTAAAAGTCTTGCCTGTCTACTCACTTGCCCTGGTCCATCTTGATACAGGACTACAGATGTCCCAAATGAAGGTGGCTGTAGACACTGGTGCATCTCAAGCAACATTTGCAAATGTCTTCATTTGAGCAGCCATAGACATCAATGACAGTCAGCTTGTTCTGTCTGTCTGTCTGTCTGTCCTGCCACAGGATAGAAATCAGCAGGTCAAAAAAGAGGGCAAAAAATAATGGATCAGAATATAAAAAACTGTTATGGTACAGTAATGGTTGTTACCCAGACTCTAGGTTATTTCTCATTTGTTTAGACTTTTTGCTCTTATATAAATATATGTATTCCTATTTTGTTTTAGCTGTTTTTGATTTTGTTTTGTTTTTATGAATGTTATGAATTTCTTTGCTATTGTTTTGGGACGCCCCAGCCGTTTAAAAACAGAAGCTGCTGGTTGTATGGGTAGCTTGATCATTACATCTTGGTTTCTGAATTCTTGCTATTGATTTATGAGTTTTTGGGACTAGATTTTCTGGTTTCTGCTCTTAATGTGCTATTATTGTTTTGCTGATTCTTGCATTTATTTGCTAAAGTTTCTTTTTTTGCTTTGACTTGACATTATCCTTTTTCATTAGATAAATCTTGACATATACAACAAACTTGTTGAATTTTGCCAGAAGGTTTTTACTATTGTCTCCATTGTATATGTGAAACCTTTAAAGCTTGATTATAATTTTGTGCCTGTGCAGACTGGAAAGCCTGTCTTTTGAGTTTGTGGTCAGGCTGCCATAGGTGAGGCTTGTTTTTTGGGGGCCAGACCTATTGGAGTTGTAGCCTGGCTTTATTAAATTAATTGCCTGCAAACCTTTTTTTTTTTTATCATTTTAGTAGTACTAAATTCATAACACTAACTTACTCAAATCAGCAAGACGGATGAAATGTGGAGCTAAAGCAAAATGAAAGCAAAAGTCAAAGTTTACTAAGCAAAAGATCTGATATTGGGAAATCAAAAATAAATATACACACCAAAGTTTATTTTGAGAAATTATCCATAATCTTTGATATATATGGAAGTGCAATGATGATTTAAATATTGTGGCTATGATGACTACACTCTCTGCCACTAAGCAACAAAACACACCATGCAGCTAAAGAAGCCGCAAAGCAGTGGCGCCCACAGGAAACAAATATGGCATTGCAACAAAGCAAATTAACATTTAATAATGTAGTGTAATATAATAAAATATATTCAAGTATCTTGGGGTCTTGTTCACGAGTGAGGGAAGAATGGAGCGTGAATTTGACAGGCGGATCGGTGCAGTGTCCACTGTGATGCGGGCTCTGCATCTGTCTGTCGTGGTGAAAAAGGAGCTGAGCCGTAAGGCAAAGCTCTCAATTTACCAGTCGATCTACGCTCCTACCCTCACCTATGGTCATGAGCTGTGGGTAGTGACCAAAAGAATGAGATTGCGAGTACAAGCGACTGAAATGAGTTTCCTCTGCGGGGTGTCTGGACTTTCCCTTAAAGATAGGGTGAGAAGCTCAGTCATCTGGGAGTGGCTCAGAGCAGAGTTGCTGCTCCTCCGCATCGAGAAGAGTCAGACGAGGTGGCTCGGGCATCTGATTAGGATGCCTCCTGGACGCCTTCCTGGTGAGGTGTTCCGGGCACGTCTAACTGGGAGGAGGCACCGGGGAAGACCCAGGACACGCTGGAGGGACTATGTCTCCTGGCTGGCCTCGGAACGCTTTGGGATTCCCCAGGAAGAGATAGAAGAAGTGGAAGTCTGGGCATCTCTGCTTAAGCTGCTGCCCCCACGACCCGATCGCAGATAAGTGGAAGATGATGGATGATAAAATATTTATATGTATAATGTACTTAAAAATATATATATAAATATATCTCTTATATATATTTCTTTTGGGGTTTGTCCTGTTTTCTCTTCAAACCTGGTCCTGCCCACACGCAGCCCACATGGCAATTTCTCGATTCCTATTCTTCTTCTTCCAAACCCTTCCCCACGCTGCCTGCAGCCTACCATAAACCCCCACGCCGCTTTTCTTTAATGCTATTCCTCCTTCGGACTACCGCGTTCCCCGCTCCTCTCTCATGACCCCATTGGTGTCACATCACTGCCCGATATCTAGCCTGACCACGTGACCTTTCACTTCAGCCATGTCTGCGCCTGGGAGTCTTTTCCGTAGCCTGCTACAGGAAGGTACTCTCTCGACCATTGGCATCAGTTTCGCTCCTTGCTATTGTTTCGCTCCTTGCTATTTTCGTTGTGCTGCGACGGTTGTTTCCTAAGCCTTTATTATAAAATGAACGACAGCATTTTCTCTGTCGACGGGTTTTTGTACAACGTCATCTGTATTCCTGGATCCGGCAACTGCCTGTTCCTATCAGTGGGTTATTTCTTGACCCAAACGGTTGACGAAGGAAATGCACCGTTTTCCGTTCCTATTCTTACACCGCTGTATGCTACGGCGGGTGTCGGCTAACTAGTATAATATAATAAAACAAGGTTTTTTAATCACCTCAGCTCAGGTGATGGGTGAGTCTTTCTCAGAGTCCCCTGTCTCTATATCCTAATAGAAAGGTGTGTCGATGGGATTTAGGAGGTCTTTGATGTGATCCGTTCCACCACCTGACTATTTCCCCATGTGAGGTCAGCAACACTCTTTGCTATAAACAGCATGGATGAAGCACTGCTTCTCCCTCATGAGTCCCCTGACAGTTTGCAGAATCACTATGAGGGCAATCAAAAGTCATTTTGCATGGCCTCACCAGACTATTCACATATCTGATTTTTTTGCCTCTGACACTGCCATTGCTGCACTACTCATGGCCCGCCAGTACCTGCCATCTGCCTCTGGAGTCCTACAAGCTAACCAAGCTCGAAAGGACTCCTTCTTTAGTCTGACGCTTACCTTTACTGCTGGTGTCCACCACTGGGTTTGGGGATTACCACCATGACAGGCAACAATGACCTTATTTCCGCAGGTCAGAGCAGCTGCCTCAGCAATGGAGTTCAGTGCCCCAAGCCTCCCTCAGCTTAAATTGTGACACAATATCTTGAAAATGAAGAACTGTATCCTTAGTAAATACCATATGCAAAACAGAAATATTATTAATTAAAACAAGAAAACTGTTACTTGAAGCATTTAAATCTGAAAGTAGTCATCACTCACTACAGACGATTTATCTAAACTCCAGCTGGGTGTCCTCTGTGCTGTTCTGCAGGCTTTGTCTTCCCAAAGGCAGGCACATTTCTTCTTTCTGCTGCAGGAACTATCTAATGAGACACACAAAGCACTTACAGTTCTTTGAATAAATATTCAGTCCATCACACTTTTCTGCTATTTAAGGCTCTCACAGCTTGAATTAGGTTTTATTTGTGACTTACATATTGCTCTTTACAGAGCCACTTCCAAAAAAAGCCGATAGTAAACAATACCATAATGTAAATTAACAAACTGATGTGTCACTCCCAGGGTCAGCACTTAGATGAGCCACCTTTAGAAGTTTTAACAGCCAGTCGGTCTCTATTATCTTTAAATGTTGTTCTGGAACATTTTTTCTCAAGTCCTCTTTGCAAATGGCTGTAGCTGTAATAGTTGGAGAGCAGTGGTTGGCAGAAATTTTGAGGTCCTGTCAGGTTTGGTTTTTTTTAAGCCACTGCAGTGCTGCTTTATTAATGTGCTTTGGATCATTGCTCTGTTGTTCCCGAGTTTCATTTTTAAAGAAAATTTTTAATAGGTGTATCCTAGATTCGACCCAATTCATCATTCTGTCAGTTGTGGTTAACTGGCATTTCTAACTAGTCCAGTGTAAGCATGAGTGGGCCATACTAGGACTGGTGACTTGTTCAAGCTGTTTCCTCAAAGCTACAATAGCAACAAAATAACCACAGCAACAAATAAACCAATCACGACACAAAACATAATTTTATATTCATCTTATATTAAAGAATTACTCTGCATTCAATAAAATGCTTTCAAATTTTAAAAATGCTTTGCCAGGAAACCCCTATTGGAACAGCTCTGGCTGTTATCTTCTGCAGGTGCTGTCAGAGAGTACAGAGAAGACTACAATTCAAAAATCCTAGGACTGTGCAAGTCTGCAGTTGTGGTGATCCAACATATCTAGAGTTCAGTGGTGGTATTGTTCTCAAATACAAAGGTGTGGTAACACATTTTAGAACTGTAAAATAATATTGTTTTGTTATAATAAAACAAGGTCTAACTATGAGCTTCAAAATATCTATATACCTTCTATTTATCTATATACAACGTTTCTCATGGACTTACAAGGTGTGGCAAATAAATACCAAGATGGGTCTTCTGCGGATCAAACCACATTGCACAGGCCAGAACTGGGTTGGAGACACTGACGTTGTACAAGCATAAGCATGCTGTGTTATTAGTATGCTACCTCATATTGTTTCAAATTAACGTGTTTTTCCTGTACGTCAGAAAGACGATCAATTTGAAAATCGAATAATGTATCAATTTGAAAGTGGCTACTGAATCCTTTTGGATGCCAACAGGGATTTATAAGGAAGAATTCATGTCATGTGCATGTGTGTTTAAGTGGCATAAAAGATTTTGTGGAGGTTGAAGGTATGTCTAAAACGATGAACATCCTGGAGGCCCATGCACATCAGAAAAGGTTGAAGAAATTGTTCCAAATCATTGACGGCTCAGCATCAGAATGATTGCAGAAACAGTCCATATAGAAAAAGAGATTATCAAGCAAATTCTGAGCAACAGTCGGAACATGATGAAAATTTGTGCCAAAGTTGTCCTGAGGCTTCTGATCCTCGACCAAAATGAAAATCATAAGCAAATTTGTGTTGACCATTAGGGGTAAATTGAAGCGAAACTGGGCGGCATGCTGGCGCAGTGGTAGTGATGATGCGTCGCAGTAAGGAGACCTGGATTCGCTTCCCGGGTTATCCCTGCATGGAGTTTGCAGGTTAGGTGCATTGGCGATCCTAAATTGTCCTTAGTGTGTGCTTGGTGTGTGGGTGTGTGTGTGTGTGTGTGTGCCCTGCAGTGGGCTGGCGCCCTGCCCTGGGTTTGTTCTTGCCTTGTGCCCTGTGCTGGCTGGGATTGGCTCCAGCAAACCCGCGTGACCCTGTGATATAGCAGGTTGGACAATGACAGACTGAGTGACTGACTGAAGTGAACCCAAACCTTTTAAAAGAAGTTTTTATTTGGGATGAGACTTGAGTCTTCCAGTATGATTCTGAGGCAAAATGACAGTCAATGCACTGGAAAACACCATCGTCAAGTCTGCAGTTGAGAAACCCATTTCAAGGTAGTTACTGAGGTGAAAAAGAAAATGACAGAACTTTTAAGACAACTGACAGAAGGTAACCTACAGCACTGCTTTGACTAGTGTAAGACCAGTCCAATGTAGTGGTGTGTCGATGTTGGAGGGGATGATATAAGAGGAAAGGAGATGAAACGTACATTTTCTTCATTAAAATTAAGTTACAGCATTAGTCTCGTTATTTAATAGTCACATCTCGTACATAGCACAATAATGGAAACAAAAGTAACAATGAATAATAAATTGGAAAACAAGTTCTGTAACACAGAAAGAATAATAATAAGCAGAAAAAAGAATATTTAATATTTAATAAGCATGCTATCTATATGAGTATAAAGCTTATTAAATACCCAGACCACAGTGATGCCCTGAATCTTATTAATCTTTACTCTAGCCTACAATGTTTGCAGCCATGACATATGTTGGTAATTTTGCATATCCCACCTAGGGTTTGTTTGCCGGTGGGGTGCTTGCTAACAATCCCAGTTTTCCAAATTATTGGAGAAGTTTGTGGATGCCATGACTGAGCTGCTGATGATTGATGTTCTGCTAGGGTACTGCTGAGCCTACAGTCTACTGTCTTATTTCATCACAACCCTTATATTCATTAACAACTCTGTCCAGCTGATCATTTTTAAAGCACATTGTGGTACACTTCATG
Organism: Polypterus senegalus; assembly: GCF_016835505.1. Taxonomy (NCBI): domain Eukaryota; kingdom Metazoa; phylum Chordata; class Cladistia; order Polypteriformes; family Polypteridae; genus Polypterus; species Polypterus senegalus. The sequence goes on from NC_053155.1 coordinate 211,482,171, forward strand.
GGTTGTAATCAATAAGGTCAATTTGTTTTGAATTATACCTTAGAAAAATAACAAGCATTAACATGTAGCCAATATGAAGGTGCAAGGTAGGAGAACACTTCACTCAACACACAAAGTGCATCTTTTTTATTTCATTTCTGTTTTCTACATCCCATAATAAGGTTCAATTAATTGTTGTTTGTAAGTGGTGAGTAAATGAAAGCAGGCTTCAGTGTATAAACGTGGCTGCATTGTTTGCCGGCACAATAGCGCTCTGTATTTTTGTTGCTGAGTGCCAGTGTGATTGAAAGCTGCTGACAGCACCAGACGCTTACACTGCAATCAGCTTGCGCTGGCTCACTCTGACGGTCATTTGTATGGACAGATACAGCCCATCTTCAGTGTCTGGCCAAAGACAGCCAAGCCTGGATACAAAGGGCCCATACTAATGGCCCTCTCGCGGCATGCCAGCCTTTAATGTTCATTTTAGCAGTACACCGGCTTGTTTTGCTTCTGCGTCTGTCTCTGTGACAAAGCGGCCTGGGGATGGCTGTAGTAACTTAGCCAGCACTGAGCGGCTAAACTTGCTGCTTTAGTACTCTCATGACATCTTACATGGAATAAATCTGGGAATACTGGCATTTATTGGGGACAGTCGAAAGTGACATTGGTGTAATATGGGTAACACTTTGACATTGTGATATCATTAGGTGACCCAACATGATGTTTAAGGCCAGGAGAGCCCCTCTGAAGCTGGTGCATGGACATCAGTAGTCATGATGTGAGAGTTTAGGGACCTACCCTTGGAAAATGAACAACAACAACAACATTTATTTATATAGCACATTTTCATACAAAAAGTAGCTCAAAGTACTCTACACAATGAAGAAAATAAAAAAAAAGACAAAATAAGAAATTAAATTAAGACAACATTATTTAACATATAAAAGGAGTAAAGCTGGATGGCCAGGGTGGACAGAAAAAACAGAAAAAACCTCCAGACGGCTGGAGAAAAAAAAAAAATCTGCAGGGGTTCCAGGCCACGGGACCGCCCAGTCCCCCTCTAGGCAAGTGTAGCTCCCTTCACTAACTTCTTCAAGAGTCTAATCTGAGCAGTGGCTTTCTGGTGACGGCCCGGACAAAAGAACTGTAGTGATGGTTTAAAACTGAGCATTAGAGAGGTTCTTATTTGGAAAGAGAGGCAACCTGTAAATAAAGAGATGACGGTGCAGCAAGACTGTGTTTAGTTTATGGCACTGGGGCCCAAGTTTGATCAATGTCTTTGTTGTGGAGTATACAGTACAAACATCCTCCGGGGACTCCACTTTCCTCTTAGAGTAAAACTTGCTACCTTCCTAACTGCTAATTCTATGTTCTGCTCTTCTGAGCTGAAACCCTTCCCTTAGATTCTCTACCCACCTATTCTGGTTGTAATACTTTATTCATAACACACAATATGTCCCACTAGTATTGGTTGATTTCTGCTACCTTCAAGCTTGCAAGTGCTATTCATGCTTTTCAGAAGCCAGTCTTTTGTTCCTTTATCAGCACTGTAAGATCCACTGTGCTAATTATGAACGAAAATAGTACATTGAATCCAGGCTGTGGTGTTAAAATAAGTTCAATAAGAACATGGGGACACAGCTGAAAACTTGGTTAATTTGTACAAAAACATTGTAATTTTTTTCTTAACACAGACAATCATAGACACATGGAATTAATTACCAAGTAGTGAGGTGGAGTGTAGGACTCTAGTGACTTTCAAAACTCAACTTGGTGTTATTTTGAAGAAGTTAGGTGCATAGGATTGGTAAACGTTGTTGGGCTCAATGGCCTGTTTTCATCAAAATGTTTTTAATGTTCTAATTCCTATTTTGGTATTTACAGTGGGTTGTTAAACCTCAGCTTAGTCGCCACCTAACAGACAGCCATCTGCCTGTACCCTTCCACTAAGGTTTTCAGTCTCTCCACATTATTGCTCCCAGAACTGGGCTTCTCCTTACTACATCTCCTTCAACTCACTTCTTCCTTTATTATCACCCACTTAACATGTTGGAAGAACTATCTGACCTTACTGGAAGATAGTCGTCCTGGATGTGCCTCAATTGTACACAGTTAGCTGTCTTTAGTTGCAAACTAAGCCCTCTGCAGCCGTTGTCTTGTGGTTTTCCTTATGATAAAGCAATTGGCCCACTTCAGTAACTGCATATTGTCATTATAACAATTAAACCTGTCACTATCAGCTCATGTTTCACTCACAGGCCATTGATTCCTGTTTTATTCTTGAATGAGCATCGACAAACAACAGCTTCGCTATTCACCTCAATAACATCAGTTTCTAGATGTCTGCTGACCACAAACTTGGACCAAATGTAATGAACACATCACTCCTCTGTTGACTACTCGGACTTCTTCATCTGCTAACACCCTTGGTTAATTGTTGCCATTCTGTTATTATATAATCATAAAGCATTAGGGAGTTTTTCTTCACACAGATTACCATAGACAAATAGAACAAGTTATCAAGTAGTGTGGTAGACAGTAAGGATCTTCAAAACTACACTTGAAGTTATTTTGGTGGAATTAAATGGATAGAACTGGCTAGCTTTGTTGGGCTGAATGGCCTGTTCTCGTTTAAATTTTTCTAGTGATCTAAATTGGAGTTGTGCAGAGGATCCTTCAAGTTCTGTGGAGTTATCACATGTGGGAGCAGTGGTTACACGAGTGAATGTGTGCTTTAACAACACTATTAGAAAAATTATTATCTGAGATCTAAAATAAAGAATAAATGTTCCATCCCATGAAGGTTCAGGGAGAATCTGGTCCTACTTTAATAAACTGACAAAACGTGGCTTTCTCTATATCATGCATCTGTTACAACTTACCTCAGTCCTTATCTACTGTACTGTGCTGCACCGCTTCAAACCTTTCTTTTTTGTGTGGTGTAGGGAAGTGCTCAACACACCACCCAGATCTTTTTTTTAAACATTTTATTGATTTTATTAAAGTCAAATAACATTCCATACAAGCAAGTCAAGTTTAACAAAACTGAGTTTGAAACTAATCAATGCTCACCCATGAGAAAGAGAGCTAGGCCAGCAGAGTAAAACTTTAAAGAAGTAAAAATATAAATAAATAAATAAATAAAAATAAATAGAATATAAAAGAGAGAATCCATTCCCTCAATTTAAATGCTTATTCTAAAATGTTATTGATTAGATCCTGCCAAGTTCTGAAAAAGTATTGCACAGATCCTCTAAGTAAAAATTAGATTTTTTTCCAATTTCAAATAGAATATAAAATCAGTTATCCACTGACTTAAAATAGGAGAGTTAGGATTCTTCCAGCTGAGCAAGATAAGTCTGCATGCCAATGGTGTAATAAAGGCAATTACAGTTTGTTTATCCTTCTCCGCTTTAAGCCCATCTGGGAGTACACAGCTGTTAATGGGTTAGGAGGGATTGTGACACCAAGGCTGTCTGAAAGATATTTAAAGATTTTGGTCCAAACCACCCAAAGCATTTGACCCAGTGAGGATAGAACTTGATTTCAGCATTCACAGCTTAGATTTTGCCCTGGAAACATTTTGAACAATTTTAAAAGAGACAGATGCACTCTATATTTAATTTTAAGTTGAATAATTGTATGCATTGCTACCTCCACTCCTTTTCTGAGATGTTGAGTGAGAGATCCTTTTCCCACCGTACTCTTGGATCTTTGAAAGGGAAGGACTGTAAAATGTATTTATATATTACAGAGATGCTGTCTGAGTCCTCAAGACTGATCAATATTTTTTTCAGAATAGAGAGAGGTGGGAGGTGAGAAAAATTGGGCAGGTTTACCTTAACAAAGTTCCTAATTTGAAGGCAGTGAAAGAAATGTGTTGCTGGAAAGTTAAATTTGGAGTGTAATTGTCTGTAGGATGCGAAGACGTTGTCTATGTGCAGATCTCTAAGTGATTTAATCCCAAATGTTTTCCAGATGTTAAAAACTGTGTATGTTTGAGAGGGTGGAAAAAGGTGGTTCTCGTGCAGAGGTGACACAGATAAAAGTTTCTCTGTCTTAAAATACTACATTGGTTCCATATTCTGAGTGAGTGAAGCACAATTGGGTTGTTAGCATATTGGCGATGACTTCTACTTATTGGGGTACAAAGCAAGGGATATAAAAAAGTACTGCAGGATTTCATTTCTATTGTGGACCAAGCCAATGTATGTTCATCTGTTTGTGTCCAGGTTTTTATAGCTTGTATATTTGCTGCCCAGTAATACAATTTAAAGTTTGGTAGAGCCATGCGACCTTCTGGCTTAGGTCTTTGTAGGGTCATCCTTTGGATATGTGGATGTTTTGAATTCCAAATAAATGAGGCTATGATTGAATCTAATTTCTTAAAAAAATATTTATTGATGTATATTGGGTCAGGTTAGGTACATTGGCGATTCTAAATTGTCCCTAGTCCCTAGTGTGTGCTTGGTGTGTGAGTGTGTGTGTGCCCTGCAGTGGGCTGGCACCCTGCCTGGGGTTTGTTTCCTGCCTTGCGCCCTGTGTTGGGTGGGATTGGCTCCAGCAGACCCCTGTGACCCTGTTGTTAGGATATAGCGGGTTAGATAATGGATGGATGGAATGTTTTGCAATAGAAAAGGAAGCTTAGGAAGGATATTCATCTGGACAGTGTTAATTCTTCCAGCTGAAGTGAGCTGGAAGGTAGACCATCTATGCAAGTCATTCTTAATTTTTTTCATGCAGGCAGCAAAATTTTCTTGATAAAGAGCTTTATATTTATTTGTGTTGTTTACCCCAAGGTATTTAAACTGATCTGTGATGATAAAAGGGAAGGTGACCAATCTAATATTGGACCCAGGCCATTTTGATGTGTAAACGTTGATAGCTAATAACCAGCTAGGGAGCCTGATGCTGCAGATCTTCTGATTGGTTTGTAGATTTTTTTTTAAGATGCTACCTCTTTGTCACCCTGAACTGAGTAAGCATTTCAGAAAATGAATGGATCCAGTTTTATAAACAGACATCCATGCTGAATAATTATAGGCCAGGCTGCTGAAATGGTAGAAAATTTCATCTGTTTGATCATCGCAGCTTGCAACATTCTAATATGTGAGCTCAACATACAGTATTTGTTATGGTGAAGAGACGGGATGCTCTGTTGTTTGAGACAGTTAAAGGAGTCTGCAGTGGAGAAATGACTCTTTTCTACAGCTCTGTGATCAAAAGTGCTTTGTGCCCTTAAGTTATGTGCTTGTATTGAAGTTTTGACTTTAATCGGCTTCACCAAATTAAATGCCATACTAATGAAATCACTTCTGAATTAAAGTAAAGATTAAAATAAATGAGATACTCTGTCAACTCTGAAGCTCAGTTAAAAAGAAACAGAAGACACCTTTCTGTCAATTCTTGAAGCGTACACAAAGAATTGTGGGAGACAAATGTGCTGATCTGCAGGATTCCTTCTGCTTTTTTATTAAGGAAATGTAAATGAGCAATAATCATAAAACTAAGCAAATCTTACGTGTAGTGCCATTTATTTTGTCTTAATATCTGCATCACAGGCAGTAGAGAAGGGCTGGTAGCAGTTCGTAAAGAACACATTTTAAAGGGATTGTGTACCTCCAATGAATACACTATTCACACACAATGCTGTGGGGGCATAGCAGATGGTCACAATTATTACTAGATTACACATTTTGTTTCTTTCTTTCAGATTTTTGTTCCTGTCTTTCTTCTACATGTCTTTCTGTTCTGATGCAGCAGAGTATTACAAAAGAGTTAGGACTAGGGAATGAGAAAGAAACGAATATTAGAAAACACAAAGGTGTTAAAAGCCATATGATTCAAACTTAACCAAACAACACATCCAAAACCTAGCAGTAAATCAATCAAAGCCTTTTAAACTGGAGAAGATCTATTACCAACATCACAAGTTTGTATTTTTAATCGACAATCTTGGACAATCATAAACAGTGCCGCCATCCTAAACAGACGTCACATATCTCAACTTCTGGGAGGCACTTGACAGCAATAGGAGAAAATGCTATAATAATAATAATAACAATAATAATAATAGATTTTATTTATATAGCGCCTTTCCCATGATCAAGGTGCTTAAACAACAAGAGCAAGGGAAAAATGCACAAAATGGCATCATCCATAACTAAAACTGAGATACAAAATGGCGGTGTGGTAAATGTAATATATAACCGTAAAAGTAATGACAAGCTTAAAATGAAATTAATTTCACCATATAGTGGCAGGTATTAAATGTACAGGGCCCCAAACAATGTAAGACAGCCAAAGTGGTTTTCTTCAGTTTTATCTAAAAACATCACGCCTTATATCAGAGTTGTGCCCTTACCAAACAGCAAGACACATCATAGATGGTTTCTGGTCAAAAGACTCTGACTTCCTCAACTTAAGAATTTTATGACTGCAACATGGAACACTTTGGAAAAAATGTTATTGAAGAATGAGGCTATTGAACCTGCAATATGAGAAAAACAACATATGCTAAAATAAAAGAGCCACATAGAGTCATGAATTATCTGAGGTAGAGTGATTTATTCATCAAAGGCAGAAACGTAGGGATAAACCGATGAAGAACAATACTTCATTCATAAACAGAAAAGAACGCAAAGCCCTTCAGCCTCACTGCGTCTGTCTTTTGTAGTTGTTCTCATTGATTACCTGGTAAAATTATTTTTTTCCACCAAGTTCAGAGCTCGGTTTTACTTCTCGCTTCCTCACCAGCACATGAAAGAAATAAACTACTGAGCCCGTCTTTTTTTTAAAGAGACGTGCGCTTATTAGGGATATTAGCGGTTAACTGTTGTGTGATAACTTGCATTAAGAGTTCACAATGACTAATATTATTGATTATATGATTAATTTAAATTAGCTTTGGAAATTGTAATTGCCTTGCTGCATTGCAACTGCTGATAGACTTATGTGGGGCGTGTTTTTCATTTAAATAGACACAAGGGTGGGATTTAAGCTAAATGTTAGATTATTTTACATCCAGAAGCAGAATACACACCCTCATCAAAAATGAGGTATGCTAAATGTAGCTCACTTCAGGAGGATTTTAAGTAAAAGTGTGAGAAAGTTTGCTGTGTACTTTGTAATACAGTGCTGAAATTCAGACACAGTACGTCTATATTGTAATACAACGTTTAGAACAAGTGGGCAGCTTGTGAGGTCAAATTGCAGCATTAGCAGGGCAAAAATAAGAACTGGCGGTGAGAGGAACTGACAGTGATAGAACAAGACATGCTGGCTATCACTGAGGATATTGCTAAAATCTCAAGCCAGGGAACCACATCTCATCAAGAAATACTATAATTAGTTCTAAACTGTAAAAAGATATTTTTTATTAAGAAACACAACATCTGAAAGCCAAGTTTATGTTCACAATTGACTTCTACACTATGCTAAAAAATTGAGTCACAACAATGTGCCACTACATTAATTAATATGTACCTAAATAACCAGGATATCCATCTTATCCCAGTTTTGTGTGTGCATGTAAACACACTCAATGAGAAATGCCAGATGAAATTAGTAGAACTATAGAAACAAAATGTTACATGTACAAAATACAGCTGGTGTCCATGTAGACATAGGGACTTCCAGACAAGATAGTTGTGTGTTTTCTTGATAATACATTGTCACACACGTGCGAGTAGGAGACAACTAAAGGGCCTGAATAATGGTAATACCACACCTGACCAGGCGGCGGCAGGGTGCACTAACTGTCTTTCTCAGTCTCTTGCTGACCATTCTTGGGAAATCCCGTATGGTTCTGGTGCCTCCGATGACGTCACTTCCAGGGCTGGCAAATAAAGTCACCATCTTTACTGTTGAAATCAGCTCTGTTTCAGACTCTGAACTGTAAAGACCTTCACTAAAACCGAACCTTTTGCAGCCAGTACATAATATAAGGGTGACTGCCCCAAACCTTCTTGATTGTGGTCGCTAATGTGGTCAATACTGGCTTTAGTGACATGTTTAATTGGATCACTGCAACTCACAGCTAATGAAAGATGTAATATGTACCTTAACCATGCCCCAATGATAACTAATCATATCCCGAACTTTAGCCTGTTTTCAGGTTCTGGTTAATAGGCTGGACACAATTCACTCCTGAACACACCAATTTGCTCCTATTGTCCTCTTTTGCTCAATTAAGAACTCTACCAGCATCATGTTAGACTTGCTGTTGTCCTCTAACATTCAGGAAATGTCTGACCAGTTCCTTCCATTTCATCTTATTCTTTCCTTAATTAATTAGATTGTCAGAGAATGCTAGACTAGGACACATCTAGAAAAACAGGACTTGCCTTGTTCTCTAGGAATATAGAGATGATCGTTAATTAATGTTGATTTATTTTGTTTTCTTATTGTGTCTTTTATTTTTCTATTCTTTATTATGTAAAGCACTTTGAGCTACTGTTTGTATGAAAATGTGCTATATAAATAAATTTTGTTGTTGTTGTTGTTGTTATCACTTTTCACCAGTGTAGGTGCCTCTGTGTTAGCCAGGCTCCTGTGAGGTCCTACTGTCCTGTGCCATCACCACCTACTGAGCCTGAATGACAGTGTTGTCACTGCCTCAGGGAACATGAGGTAATGTTTGCAAGTGGAGCTGTGACAGGTCTATCTAGTTCTGTAAAGCTCTTTGTATACTGTTTCTTGACATACTTTTGGAGGTTGTGACACACCCTCACAAAGTGCATAAGACAGAATGCGGCACTACAGTTCTCCTTATTTTCCTTCACTCTTATCCTGCATTCTTTTCCCTCCTCCCAGCTCCAGTATTTCCTAACTGTTATGTCTTTATACGTTTGATATTTGCTGCAAACAGAATGATGTCTATTGTCTTCTGTGAGCAACCAATTTGGACTTTCTAAGGTATAAATTATTATATATCATGTTGGGATGAAAACCTTTAACTTAAAAATGAAGTAACAGATTAGAATTTGTCATGGATCATTATTGACGCTGATCAAGCTGGACATATTGGTTGGTCTAGCTGCTTGAATGTACAGCAAATTTCAAGTTTGCCTGTTTAATCACTGCCTCGGACTCCCTGTATGATCTTAAGGGTGTCAACTAACTTTCCTGTGTTCCTTTGGCAAAATATGTATTTAAAAAAATATTTACAGTTTTTACTATGCAAAACTGGGAGGCGTGGTGGAGCAACGGTTAGCACTGCTGCCTCACAGGACCCACCACAGAGTTTGAATCTCACACCCAGTTGTTGCCAAGGAGATGACACGTTCCACGTATTTAAAATATGTTTTAGTCTACTTAGTCTTAACCTAGAAGGGTTAGACTCAAAGCAGGAACGAACGTTTCACAAGGCCCTCACACTCAAACAAGTGCTGGCCACTCAACCTAACCTTGACATGTTTGGACCCAGAAAAGTGGAGCGCATACTCCTCAAACTCCACGTTAATGTCTGAGTTTCCAGAAAATTGCTGTTTAACTATATTGGAGTGTTTCCCAGGGATTTTCTGGACATGCAAGTAAAAAAATTCATTGTATTCTGTACTCACGACTGCTTCTACAATGACTGGCTTGGAGTTTAACTCCATGTCCTTGTTAAAACATTGCTACTCTATTACACCAATTTTGTCCACTAAGAATATAGTGCTTTCTTTATGAAGGAACACAAAAAAAGTTCAAAACAGGAGATGAAAACAATCTTTTTAAATGTTCATGATGCAGAAGTTGCTTATTTTATAATCTAAATTGCTCTTTCCAAAGCTGACAATTCTGACCAAGATGATTTAGATTGAATGCAGATGATGGTTAAGATCATAGTCCTGGGTACTTGGCATTGGTTCTCCAGGTAAGCTTAATCAATAAATCACTTTTTAAATTACTGACTTTTTCACAGTGGTGCTGTCCTAACAGAATACTTATTACTAGATTAATAACTCCATTTGTATCTAAAAAATCCTAGGCCTTTATTCTTTTGCATTTTAGCTCTCTTTGATTCTGGATCAAAATGGTATTATAAAAACAGTGTCAAACTTAACAGAGACTGATCTGCATTGCCCTCTAGCATCCCATCTTGCAAACAACCTCATTACATCCATTTTTGCTTAAATAAGATGTATGGATTATCTTGATTGTCATATAAAGATCTTGGCAGTATTCCTTTTGCTGAGCAGTTCCTAACAGAAAAGGCTTAGCACCAAAGTATTCACAAAGTCAGCATCTTGGTAGTTAATTTCATGCATTACGTATTCTTTTTTTTATTGAATGTAACATTCCATACAATAAACTTAAACGTAAGAAAACTAAATTCAGATTAACCGCCATCCATGAGAAAGAGAGGAAGGTCATCAGCCAGAGTAAAACTTTGAGAGTAGTAAAGAGGGAAACAAGTCCTTCTCCCCAATATGAATATTTATTCTAAAATGTTATTGATTAGATCCTGCCAAGTTTTGAAAAAGTTTTGTACAAATCCTCTAAGTGAGAGTTTAGTTTTTTCCAATTACAAATAGTATATAACATTAGTTACCCACTGACTTAAAAGAGGAGGGTTAGGATTCTCCCATTGAACAAGTTAAATCTATGTGCCAATAGTGTAGTAAAGGCAATTACAGTTTGTTTGTCCTTCTCCACTTTAGGCCCATCTGGAAGTACACCAAACACAGCCGTCAGTGGATTAAGAGGGATTGTGGCACCAAGGATGTCCAGAATGATGTCAATTTGGTACACGCACAAAACATATGGCCTAGCGAGGCTGGAGCCACAGATATAATATTCTCTAACTTGAAGTGCCCTCTACATTGGTTCCATATTCTCAGTGAATGAAGGACAATTGGGTTGTTAGTATATTGATGATACTTTGTAATTACTGGTGTACAAAGCAAGGAATATAAAGAAGTACTGCAGGATTTTATTTCTATTGTGGACCAAGCCTGTGTGTGTTCATCTATTTGTGTCAATGTCCAGGTTTGTATAGCTTGTATATTTGCTGCCCAGTAATAAAACTGAAAATTAGGTAGAGCCATGCCACCTTCTGAGTTATGATTGAATCTAACTTCTCAAAAAATGATTTGTTAATGTATATGGGGATGCTTTGAAATAAAAACAGAAGCTTAGGGAGGATACTCATCTTGATAGTATTATTTCTCCCCGCTAAAGTAAGATAGAGGATCTTGTTTAAGTTTTACCAAGCAGATAGCAAAATTTTGTTGAAAAAGAGCGTTATGGTTACTTGTGATGTTTATCCCTAGATATTTAAATTGATCTGTGATGATAAAAGGGAACGTGTCTAAATGTAATGTTGTTTGGTCGAGAATTCACTGGAAAAAGGACTGTTCAAATTAATTTTGCCTCTCCAAATATCTTTTGAAATTCTATTAGTTCAGTTAGGGCTGCAGGCACAGAATTGTGTGGGTCTGATATATGCAGTACCATATCATCTGTGTATAGTGATATTTTCTGTTCAGGTCCTTCTCTTAAAATGCCCTTTATCTATGATGCATGTCCATAGTGAACAGCCGATGCATTACATATTCTTCATTCCAGTGTCCCAGGATTTGGCAAATGGTATTCTTTCTTGGCATGGAAGTCAGAATCAGAATCACTTTATTGCTAGCATGTGAAACATACCAGAGTTGACTTTGGTTAGGTGCAAAACAAAGACATTACCAACTCAAGACAACACAATTTCAACCCACCATTAACCTGACACTGTGCAAACCACTATACAAATAATTTAATGAACAGATGGCTACTGGGATGGTTGGAGTCAGCTGCAATCTTTCCTGTTCTCTTTTTCATGCTTGCGATGAACAGATCTTTTAATGTTGGGAGACGACAGCCAATGATTTTCTCATCTGAACAAATCACCTGCTGCTACTTTTCTTAGAAAGAGAAGTGTCAGAAGGAAACCAAAGAGGGATTGAGGTGGTCACAATTCTCACAATAATGACTGAGTAAAAATTTAACAATATATACCTTGATATTCCAAGCTTCTTAAGATGGTGAAGGAAGAACAATCTGTGCCTGGATTTCTTGACGATAAAAGCAGTCCCCAGGAATTTAAATGACTAACCCACAGACACATTCTGGCCATTTATTTGCAAAGGTGGATGGTTAGTGACTTATCAGCTGAAATCAGTCCTCATTTCCACTATCTTAATAGCATTGAGCTCCAAGTTGTTACAAGAACACCATTCTACAAGATGGCCCACATCTCTTTGATAGGAAGACACATCATTATGGGAAATGTCATACTCTCTCACCACACATGATGATCCACTAGTAGATTTACAACAAAATGCTTAATGTTTAATTCATAATTGAATAATGTGCTGCTGTCTCTGAATTATGGCCCAGTCACTGTCTGTATGGAGTTTCTATTTACCCTCTTTTATCTGTAGTTATATAGGACATTACTTCATTCCTGCTTGTTGTCTTTGCTTCATTTATGGCTGTGTACAAAGATGTTTGCTTCTAACTTCTTTGATTTTAGGCAGTATAATTAGTTACAAATTGAAGTTTAATGTCAAACACAGTGAGCAGTCCTTTGTGACTCAGTTTTATGCAAAAAACAAGTATTGCACCATCTAAACTGACCGAAACAAACATTTGTCTCACATTGGTGGAACATGCCAGTAAGAATTTCCCTGTACTCTGAACACATGACAATACAATGACTACTACCACTACTACAACACTGTGTATTTAAAAATGGCTATGAGAGAGCAATACATTGATGAGGCATGCTGAAGTTTATCAAAGTGGCTTAGTTGAATGTGTTCTCCACATACTGAGGTGGAGCCAAGTGAGCTGTGAAAGGTCACAGTTATTCTGCACAAAGGCAAGAAAAGGACCAGGAGATGAAACATTTGTCAAACTAGAAATGACTCAAAACCATAAAAATACCAAATCCTAATCATAAACCAGAAATAAAAGTCATAGAGAGAAATGGAAGAATCAGAAACCAGAAAGTAAAGAAAGAATATGTGTTTTTATCCCAATCGCAGATACCAAATAAATCTTTGTGCTGGATTTTATGGGTCATGCTGATGATGCAAGGCACAGTATTGTGCTGCATAACTTGTATGGTAACAGAAATAATAACCTGGCAGCGCCCAATTGATAAAAAAAAAAATAATGCCACGGTACTTTGAATAAATTAATTGTTACATTCAGGAAACATATAACTGTAAAGAACCCACACAGAAAGTGCTAAAGCAAAAGCTGCACAAATTCCTACATAAAATATTGTTCTAAAATTATTTTAAGAGAGAAAAAAACAATTCTGAAAGTGCACAATTCACAATAACAGTTAGTTCCAGGGACATTTGTAAAAAAATGAAATGAGAAAAGAGTTGAAATAGAACTCAACACTGGGACAATTCAGAGTCACAAATTAACAGATTTGGTTTTTACCGTAAATGTGAGAGCAAAACAGGAATACATACGGTTAAGAGGATAGCGTTTAAGCACCGCATAAGCACAGTGAATTTAATCCAGAATGCTAGAGCTCTGTGACAACAATTACTACCAAAGACTGCACCTCCAGTGACCCACCTATAAAATGGCTATGTGGTAAAGTGCATTTAGGGGTCCATGGCAATGTATGTTTTTAGTTTTACAAACAGTGTGCCTTGGGTTATGTGGGTGTCTCTGTGAACTGCTCAGTGTGGAGGTGAGCCTATTGCTTGTAATGTGAAAAAGCATAATCAACTCAGCTTCTCCACATTGCCACTCTGCAGGTCATAAAAAGGGGGAAGCACCCAGATAAGTAAAGGGAAGAGCCTGAGGACAGTGACAGAGGGAGATCAGAAAGGAGAAAAAATTAGAGTGAAGGTTTGCAGATATGAGTATGAAGATCAGAAGCATGAGCTGGTGTAGAGGACAGGAGGTATGGCGATCGGGATTTGGACTCCACAGGGAACGAGTGGACAGCACCCACGGAGTAGGTTTGAGCCTGCTTAGTGTCCAGGGAGTAAGAGAACCAAAGGGCTCGGGAGATCATCCTACGGATGCCTAAGAGGGGTGGTGGGATGGTGGAGCCATGCTTGCGATGACCCACCAGTGATGTGACCATATACGATGGCTAGGGTGCAAACTGCGTGGTAATATCTGGGCTCACAGCTGAGGATACCTGATGGGTGAGCTGGGGCTGAGTGAAGACAAAGAAAGGCCCTGAGGCTCAGAATGAAAGACAAGCATCCATTTTTAACTTCCTGATTTTAACCTGTGTGGAAATGTATTCATCTATTTATTGATAATTTTAACTCCCACTTAGAGCACTGGTTTTTATTGAGGATTATTTATTTATGGAATATTCTACATCGCACTCTATTTATTCTTTGGACGCTGTTTGAGTGGAAATAAAAATACATTTGCAGCTACCTCTTGTACTGTGTCCTCATTTGCCCTAGTCCATCTTAGTCTATGACTAATGATGCCAGCCTATGACACCACCCTGATTGGCCTGATTACAGATAGTGCCATATCTGTTGTGTAGAGGACTCTCAGACAGGGCAAGAGGAGTGTGAGGCCTCCAAAATGTTCTACAAAGCAGGTCAGGAACATCCCCAGCCTGTCCAGAAGTGGCTCATCCCAAGTCAGTCAGTCTACAACTATTACCTGCAGGCTTTGGCATGCTCAGGCCAAAACTTGGAAGCTGGCTTTAAAGGTTTAAAAATGGAAGAAAAATTCCAATATATATCAAAATGTCCTACAACAGAGAGGGTAACTGTAAACCTGTGGCTTGTATTGGAAAAAGAGTAGCAAAGTATCTTTATAAATGAATAATTTATTTAAATATTATTATATTATTATTATTTAAAAATTAAAAGAAATAGGAAACTGACACAAGGCAAAAAAGGAGTTGCCCGAAAAGACAGCCCAAGGCAAACAAGTTCCAGTATGTAATCCAGAAACTGGAAACAAAAAAAAAACAAACAAAAAACAGAAGCAAAAATATCAAGAAACCAGAAAACCCAAATAAAAGCAATACTTACAAAAATCTCCAAACAACACTGAATGATTTACTGCTGGGTCTCTGTCTCTGACCAAATTTAAAGGCAGAAGGAGGACCCAGCAGAGGTGATGTCAGAGTGACCACATCTCCTGAGGCTCCACCCACAGAGAACAGGAAATGGACAAAACATTTAAAGAGAGAGTACATAAATATTAAAAAACTAGCAAAATACTAGCGCTTCGCAGCGGCAAAGTACTGCATTAAAAGTTAAACCTTTTTAAACTGAGGGAAAATATGCCAATAATTATTTGTTAAGGATCTCTTTGTATACCATGTTGTCATTTCGGCCCTCCGGTTGTAACATGACCAAGCTGTGCGCTGAGCTTACTCTTCAGCATGCAACGTACAATTGGCCATGTGAACAGTAATCTTGTCCCAAATCTCACAGCTTGGATTGCTGCTGTCATAATCTGCTTGAGTTTCATGGTTTGTTTCAATTACGACAGTATTTGTAGGATTTGTGTTAAAGAGACATTTGGCATCTGTCAAGCGTTGTAAGTATACAACCGGTTTTATCGATAACTTCACATCCAGCTTTTGAGAGTTTAAACGTTCATAAACATCAAAGTGTCCACTACTGAAATCGTCACCTGTCAATCTAAGATGTTTAAGAGGCATTGGTGGTTTCGAAAGGTGTAAAATATTTGGCCATTTCGGTACACTTGAAAGCGACAACCGAACAATTCAGTGGCAGCCATTAACTCACATGCAGATCCATAGGTGAAGGGCTTAAGCATTTCACTCTTCTAGTGCTCCTGTGTAGTATAATTATCTCCTGTACCGTCATCAGTCCACACCTTGAACCTGTCCCAGTCATTCAATACATAAGACACAATGTTCCTCCGGATATCAAGAGTGAGCCTGATATGGCCATGCAATATGTAACAAAGAGAATGGAAAAGGCATGGCAACCACTCGGTAAGTGACAGTTCTTTGATCGATAGTGATCATCTCGATAAACATGGTAATGGGGGTTGGAACGATAAAGGAAATGGGTACCTGAGCGATGTAAAGTAAGTCTAAAATACCTACACAATAACTATAATTGTAATAAACAAACAATAAAACAGCGGAGAAGCCGTGGATTAAACAAAAATTCTGTAGTTATCAGTAGGGAGACGTGAATCCCGTGGCGAAGCAAGGAAGGGAATGTAGAGACTGAAGCGACGGACGGCCTTATATAGGCAGGCAGCCAACAACGTGGAAGGCGTTGGGATGGTGGACCCAACGCCACCTCACACGGTGACCGAGGTGCAGGCTATAGACGTATATATGTATGTAAGTAGGTTTCAGTTAGCGTTGGCAACCCGTGTACCAAATTTCTTGAAGATGGGCCCATAACTAACAAAGACTGTTGAAAAGTTCAATATGGCGGCCGACAGTGGCATCATACCACCGAAACAAGTATGTACATTGGTTTCGGTTAGTTCAGGGAAGCCGCCTACCAAATTTCGAGAAGATGGGGCCATAAATAAGAAAGTTCAATATGGCGGACGTTGTTGACCGTTATGACCGTTATGTGTAGAATTTCGAAATGAAACCTGCTTAACTTTTGTAAGTAAGTTGTAAGGAATGAGCCTGCCAAATTTCAGCCTTCTACCTACACGGGAAGTTGGAGAATTAGTGACGTTGGAAAGTTCAGTATGGCGTCCAACAGTGGTGTCATACCAACGAAATAAGTACGGATATGGGTTTCCGTTAAAAGTTCAATATGGTGGCCGACAGTGGCATCATACCTCCGAAATAAGTACAAAATTTCAGCCTTCTACCTACATGGGAAGTTGGAGAATTAGTGACATTGGAAAGTTCAATATGGCGGCTGACAGTGGCGTCATACCACCGAAATAAGTATGTACATTGGTTTCGGTTAGCGCAAGGAAGCCGCCTACCAAATTTCGTGAATATGGGGCCATGAATAAGAAAGTTCAATATGGTGGACGTTGTTGACCGTTATGACCGTTACGCATAGAATTTCGAAATGAAACCTTCTTAACTTTTGTAAGTAAGCTGTAAGGAATGGGCCTGCCAAATTTCAGCCTTCTACCTACACGGGAAGTTGGAGAATTAGTGACGTTTGGAAAATTCAATATGGCGGCCGACAGTGGCGTCATACCACCGAAATAAGTACGTACGTCGGTTTTGGTTAGCGCAGGGAAGCCACCTACCAAATTTCGTGAAGATGGGGTCAGCCTTCTACCTACACAGGAAGTTTGAAAATTGGTGACGTTAGAAAGTTCAATATGGTGGCCGATAGTGGCGTCATACCATCGAAATAAGTAAGTACATCAGTTTTGGTTAGCGCAGGGAAGCCGCCTACCAAATTTCGTGAAGATGGGGCCATAAATAAGAAAGTTCAACATGGCGGATGTTGTTGACCGTTATCGACCGTTGTGACCGTTACGTGTAGAATTTCGAAATGAAACCTGCTTAACTTTTGTAAGTAAGCTGTAAGGAATGAGCCTGCCAAATTTCAGCCTTCTACCTACACGGGAAGTTGGAGAATTAGTGATGAGTGAGTGAGTGAGTCAGTCAGTCAGTCAGTGAGGGCTTTGCCTTTTATTATTATAGATAAACAAACATTGCAGACTTTGCATAATACTATGAAAAATAATTAAAAAAAATAACAAAAATAAACACAACAAAACAGAAAATAAATGCAAGCCAAGGCTGTAACACGATACCTTGGAGGGAGGTAGATTGGCTAGTTAGTTTATTCATCCTCAATATTCTTAACGTGAATACTCTGAAAATGGCTGTGATGTTCTATCTAAAAGAGAGTTAGGGGATTTTTCTTTTTTATAAAGCACTGGGTGAAAGCCAAAACCAAAGATGCGCAAGGATTGAACACTAGGAAACAAACTGATGTTTTGTCAAAATGAGGGTGAAAGAAGAATCATATTTCAGAAAATAGAAAAATAAATCTGAAGATAGAAAACTAAAAAGAAACAATTGCAGGTATTTTAACAAGATTTATTCAATCTTGGATACAATGTAAACGATGCTCCGAAATTGATATGGTTGTGTCAATTACATCACAGATAGTGCAACCTTGGTGAAATCTTGCCATGCTGGCCATCAATGCTGTGGTCAGCATTAGGTAACAACCACAAGAAAAATAAAATGGCATCACGGAATAATGGTAAAAACAAATAAGTTTATTGGGAAGACTTGGATCACAAAATAAAAAACAAAAATGATTTACTTTGGTATAAAAACCTCATAAGAGATGTATACATTGTTCCAAATATTTAATGGAGGCACTAAATATTAAATAAAGGTAGAAGAAGTGGATGGCACGACTATCACTCACAGTCCAAAATGGGATGAAAGCATAACTTCTCAAAAAAGCTCAGCACTTCGTGTCTTTTCTCTTTCAACTTAAAAAGTCTAACCTGTCCCAAACAGTGTTGGTTCAGTTTTATAGAGCAACCGTTGAAAACATCCTCACTTTCTCCATATCTGTCTGGTGTGTCAAAGCATCTGACACATCAGATGCACGTCATTCGGTCGGGAGAAAGGCCTGAAACTGGACTCTGTTAAGGGTCTGATATACATCAAGGATCAGGAAACATGACGGAAATATAATCAAAGACTACACTCACCCGGGGCAACCATCCCTGTACGTTATTGATGTCACAGAAGCATTACTGGTTACTAAAAGCAAGAAGTACTTGGCACATGCTGTAAAGTGTTTCTTCCCTACTGCAGTAAAATTGCTTAAACAGATACATCTCTGTCTCTCCTTCCATCCAACCTAAATTATGTTTACTTTATAAAGACATGTATTACTGGGTATGAATAGTGCATCTCCAAATTTATATATTTGTGTTTTTGTGCAATAGATTATTAATCATTAGTGCTGTATATATTGCTGTGATGGTGTCACATATTTTTATTATAATGTTAATATAATTTACTTTTGGTAGTAATGTATAGATGTATGGATGTAACTCCAAAAGAGGCTCCTAGCAACTATGTTGCCTGGCAATAAACTTCAAGTTAAATTGGTTAATTAGCATATGGTAACAAAGAGAGAAAAATTAGAAAGAGTCACAGGTCAGAGAAATGAAGTCTTCTGTTACTGCGCTGTACAGGTATGCAAGTGGATGTTACCCCACGTTATGGAGTTAAGAACCCAAAGAAGTGTTCTTGACAGCCTGGCATCTAAAGAGTGTGGGTGCTATACACATAGGATGAGGGGTCCTGAACATGTGGTTTCAGTACTACTTTTGGGGCAAAGTGGTTTTGAGGTGACTTTTCTGGCTTTTCACGATCGGACAAGCATACAAGATGAAATTTGGAAGGTGAGGACAAGCTTGCTGACATGATACAAGGCTGGACAAATGGTGAAAAAGAGGATGAGGTAGTTGAGATTATAAGATGTATTTTTAGCATTTCATGTATTTTTAGAATGTCGCTGCTCTAGAACAGCTGAAATTGGTCTTGACACCTGCATAAAGCATAAAATAATCTTCTTAAATCTGCTTAAACCAATTGCAGGAGTATCTCAATTACATTACGAACAAGGCAGGACATATCCTGGACAGGGCGTCAGTCCATCTTAGGGCCTGCTCTTGCATACACCCACACTCACAACCACACTGAGTTGCTCATCTGTTGCAGTGACTCACCACTGAGTGGCTGGATGAATATTTTTATTTTCGGCTGGTATCTGAGCTACTCATCTAATGGGTGGTTTTACAGAATCACCAGCAAGTCTTTTTTATTGTGTGGATGCAGAAGTTCATTGCCAGGATGCAGATTTAAAACAGAGCTCCCTCGCTTGTCATCCTCAGGAGTTTTCTTCATTCACAGCAAAGGGATTTCTCATTCCGCATAGAATGTTTCACCTTACCAATTACAACCTTTAGGGGAAGTCTGAGGATATTACTGCTTCTGTTCAATAAATAACGGAGAAAAAAAAGGAAAAAGGAAATAAAGGGCTGGGCCTCCAGTGATCCACTTGTCTGAGCCTATCAGCCTGACCGTTGTCTTGCATTATTGATGAATGCGTCTCCCTCTCAGCAGGACTTTGGAGGCTGACTGACAAGCTTGGCCTTTTTCATTCTGCCTACTTTGCTACCTTTTTGTCGTAGTGGCGTCTGTACTCTGCTTCAGTTTCAAAGCATCAGCTTAAAACTGTGCAGAAGGCAGCAAGTGAACACGTTTGTTCTGTTTGCTTGCTGTTTTTTTTTTTTTTTGCTTCTGTTCATCAAATTACTAGAAATTTTTTTCAAGACTGCTGATTGAAAATAAACAGTGAGCTCTTTAATTTGAATGTTTATGACTCTAATGCTCTTTTTGAAATTAATGATATTATGTCAGAATATAAAACATCTGCATATCACAATATCATCATTGCAATAATCACTTCTGGGAGTTTTTGAGTTGCTAAGCTGGATAAATTATTGGATAAATGTGTGTGTGAATGAATGTAATGTGTAACACTTTAACATTCCCATTTGCCAACACCTCACTTTGGTTTTAACAGGAACGGTAAAGCAGTTATTAGAATATTACAATATACAAGATGGCTACAGGCTGATGGATGTTTACAGTGTTTGCCAGCTGGGGAACACCTGTTTAGGACATCCCAGACACCACTTGTGTTTTATTACATATCACAGCCTACAAAAAGCCATTCACACCCTCTTGGAAGATTTCATATTTTATGTTTATACAACGCTGAATCACAGTGGATTTCATTAGACATCAGCAGAAAAAGACTCTTCAATGTCAAAGTTAAAACAGATCTCAGCAAAGTGGTCCAAACTAATTGCAAATAGTCAGTCAGTCAGTCAGTCATTGTCCAACCCGCTATATCCTAACACAGGGTCACATGGGGGTCTGCTGGAGCCAATCCCAGCCAGCACAGGGCGCAAGGCAGGAACAAGCCCTCCACAGGGTACACACACCAATCACACATTTGGGACAATTTAGGATCTCCAATGCACCTAACCTGCATATCTTTGGACTGTGGGAGGAAACCGGAGCACCAGGAGAAAACCCACGCAGACACGGGGAGAACATGCAAACTCCACACAGGAACGACCCAGGAAGCAAACCCAGGTCTCCTTACTGCGAGGCAGCAGCGCTACCACTGTGCCACTGTGCCACCCTAATTACAAATATAAAACATAAAATAATAAACTGAATAAGTATTCAGTCAGTATTTAATAGTTGCATTATTGACAGCCACGAGTCTGCGTGCACAGGGCTCTATCAGCTTTGCACACCTGAGCACCACAAAGTTTCTCCATTCTACTTTGGAAAACTGCTGAGGCTCTGTCAGGTTTTATAGGGATCATGAACGAACAGCCTTTGTTGAGTCCAGCCACAACTTGTACATTGGATTGAGATCTGGTTTTTTACTTGGCCACTCCAGGACATTACATTGTTGTTTTTAAGCCATTCCTGTGTAGCTGGAAAACAAATTTTCTCCCAAGGTGGAGTTTTTTTTCAGGCTGCATTAGGATTTACTGCAATTTTCTCTTACCCTCACCAGCCTTCCAGGACTAGCTGCAGAGAACCATCTCTATATCATGATGTTGTCACCACCACACTTCTTGGTGGGGCTGGTGTGCTTTTGATACTGTGCAATGTTTGTGGCAGTTAGTCTGATGGCCAAAAAGCTCACTTTTCATTTGATCATAGAATCTTCATCCAGCTGACTTCAGAACCCCACATGTGCCTTCTGACACACTCTAGCTGGGATGCCATGTGTGTGTTTTTAACAGTGACTTTCTCTTTGCCACTCTCACATAAAGCTGCAAATGGTGAAGCACCCAGACAACAACTCTTGTAGCTTGTAACTCCTTTCAGAGTTCTCATAGGTCTCTTGGTGGACAAGTCTTCTTGCACAATCACTCCAATTTTGTGGACGGCCTGCAGATTTACAGCGGTGCCATGCTCTTTCCATTTCTTAATGACTGATTTAATTGGACTCTAAAGGATATTCAGCGACTTTGATATTTTCTTGTCTCCATCCCCGACTTGTGCTTTAAGGTCTCCTTTTCACTGAATTGCATGGAGTGTTCTTTTGTCTTCATTTTGTGTAGGGTAAGCCATAATGCTGATTTTATACAACAATCAATCGAAACCCCTTCACAGGTGACCTACATTTCACTAATTATGTGACTTCTAAACTAATTGGCTGTACCAGTGATAATTTAGGTGTGTCATATTAGATGGGGTACATATCCATCCATCCATCCACTTTCCAACCCGCTGAATCTGAACACAGGGTCACGGGGGTCTGCTGGAGCCAATCCCAGCCAACACAGAGCACAAGGCAGGAACCAATCCCGGGCAGGGTGCCAACCCATCTCAGGATACACACAAACACACCCACACACCAAGCACACACTAGGGCCAATTGAGAATCGCCAATCCATCTAACCTGCATGAATTTGGACTGTGGGAGGAAACCGGAGCACTCGGAGGAAACCCACGCGGACACGGAGAGAACATGCAAACTCCATGCAGGGAGGACCCGGGCAGCAAACCCGGGTCTCCTAACTGCAAGGCAGCAGTGTCACCGTGCCGCCCACCCCAAATAATGCAGCTCTATAAAGACTTAAAGAGTACCTTGCCCGGTATAGGGTTACCAGGGTCTCAGTGGGACTCATAAGAACTTTATGCCAAAAACCTATGATCAATTTCATAATCGTATCATCAGATCTGTGGCCGTGTATTCGGGTGAAGAGAGGGACAGGGCATATGAACTGATCACCTCCTGGTAGTGACCTGGGTGATGTGTTGAAGGAGGTACCTGGATAAGACCTGGAAAGCCCAAGCAAGCAGTAAGGTTGGATTGAGAATGTCAGGGGGAGGCCCCCATGCAGAAGACTTTCAACTCCAACCTATAAAAGGGCTTTTTCCACATCCTATGGGAGGTTGGAGACATAGAGTCAGAATGGGCCTTTTTCAAAGCCCCCATTGTGGAAGCAGCTGCAAAGAGATATGGCTTGAAGCCCATAAGTGCTTCTTGAGGTGGCAACCCAAGGACCCAATGGTGAACACCAGAGGTGAGGGATGAAATCAGGCTGAAAAAGGAGACCTTCCTCCTATGGGTAGCATGGGAGACTCCAGACTCAGCAGAGAGGTGCTGACAGGCCAAAAGGGCTGAGGACCTGGAGGTCAGGAAAGCAAAAGGAGGAAGAAGTTTGGACCATTATAAATTAATTTGTATTTTATATTTGTAATTAAATTTGACCACTTTGCAGAGCTCTGTTTTCACTTTGACATTAAAGAGGTTTCTTTGGTTGATCATTGTCAACAAAATCAAACTAAATTCACTGTGATTGATTCAATGTTATACAACAATTAAATAAGTAAACTTCCAAGGGGGTGAACACACATTTCTCAGACATATGTAACTTCAAAGAGACACTAATAATTGCCTTTGTGTAACACCTTAGGACAGCGAAGGATCCATTTTGAAGAACCACACCTCCTCATTTAACATCTCCACACAGAGAATTTGTCGAGCAGCATTTCAAAGATGTGCTCTTCCCGTCACTTCTACAACTTTTCAGTAGTGAACAGCTGAAATACCTTTGCATTTTTAGCAGTATCTAGTTGTTTATGCAATCGAAGTTGCCAGCTGTCTAAGGGCAGGAGTTTAGTAGAACTGGCAGTAGTAATTTGGAGAAAATTGGCTCCAGCCTGTGACTGGGCAAACACATGGCAGAAAGGACTCACAATCATTGCGAATAAGATGATGATATACACGGGCTCTAGGAAAGCAGGTTCATAAGTGGACCTCTGTACGCCACCACAATGGATTTGAAATAAAGCAGTCATCATGTAATTGAAATGTAGACTTTTAGCTTTAATTTAAGGGGTTTACCAAAAATACTAATAATAATAATAATACATTTTATTTATATAGCGCCTTTCCCATGCTCAAGGCACTTACAGAATATAAGAAAGAACGTCAGGGTATACAGTATATAGCATAGTACAAAGCAAATTAATAAATAAGAAGATTAAGACAGTAAACTCAGAGAAAGCCTAACAGACAACAGAACTGATGGTCTAGCACACACATACAGGTTACATGAGCATCTTGACAGAGAGGTAAACTGAGAGAAGGGAAAGAAGTCAAATAGAGCTAAAAGCCTTCCTGAACAGATGAGTTTTAAGTTGTTTTTTAAAAGAATTCATGGAGTCAGCTGACCTGATTAATTTCGGTAGGTCATTCCAGAGTCTGGGCGCTATACAGCTGAAGGCCCTGTCACCCATGGAGTGAAGATTAGTGTGGGGCACAACAAGATTGCCAGAATCAGAGGACCTTAGTGGACGGGCAGGCACATAGTGATGGAGAAGGTCACTGATGTAGTTTGGCGCGAGGTTATTTAAGGCTTTGTAGGTTATTAGTAGGATTTTATATTCGATTCTGTAAGACACAGGGAGCCAGTGAAGACGGAGCAGGATGGGTGTGATGTGCTCGCTGCTGCTGGTTCGAGTAAGGACTCTTGCAGCTGAGTTTTGAATAAGCTGGAGCTGTGATATAAGATTAGAAGGGGCACCTGCCAGCAGCGAGTTACAATAATCTATGCGGGATGTGATAAAAGCATGGACAAGTTTCTCAGCATTAGAAAAGGAAAGGAAGGAGCGGACACGGATATGTTACGGAGGTGAAAGTAAGAAAGTTTCTTAATGTGATTTATGTGGTGGAGTAAGAAAGGGAGGAATCAAAATGACACCAAGATTCTTTGCAGTAGAGGCAGGTCTGATGAGATCACCACCAAGATGGACTGGGAAGGAGCTCATTTTATTAAGTTGCATTTTAGTCCCAATTTGCAGGAGTTCAGTTTTGTTGCAGTTTCATTTTAAAGAGTTCTGCTCCATCCAGGTTTTAATTTCACTAAGGCAGGTTGTGAGCTGAGAAAGCTCTGATGAAGTTCCACTTTTAACATTGAAGTAGAGTTGAGTATCATCTGCATAAAATGATAGCCCAGTCCATAGCTACGAATAATATGGCCAAGGGAAGCATATAAATACAGAAGAGAAGAGGGCCAGGACAGAGCCCTGAGGAACTCCTTGTGTGACTGGCGCGAGCTGGATCTGCTGTTGCCAAGACTAACAAACTCTTGCCTATCAGTCAGATAGGACTTGAACCACTGGAGGGCAGTGCCAGAGATACCCAGCATGTTCTCCATTCTGGACAGTAGAATGTCATGTCTGACAGTGTCAAATGCTGCACTGAGGTCTAACAGAATTAATATGCTGGTTTGTCCAGAGTCTGCTGCCATAAGCAAATCATTGGTTACCCGTAGCAGAGCAGTTTCACAGCTGTGCTGCACCCTGAAACCAGACTGAAAGGGTTCCATCAAATTATTAGAGTTAAGTAATTGGTGAGCTGGGAAGCTACAACACGCTCAAGAGCTTTTGACAGGAAAGGTAAGTGGGAAATAGGCGGAAATTGTTAAGATTGTCAGCATCAAGACCAGACTTTTTTAACATTGGGGTTACAGAAGCGATTTTAAAAGTGAGTGGCACAGAGCCAGTGTCAAGGGATGAGTTTATTATTGTTGTAACAGTCGGGATTATGGCATGAAGGCAGGATTTAAGTAGTGTGCTGGGGATGGGGTCCAGTACACAAGTAGTTGGCCTCATCTTACAAAGCAGGTTATTAACAAACGCAGATGTGACTGGTGAGAACTTAGAGAAGGAGCTGGATGGAGTGGGAAAACAGGGAGAGATATAAACAGATGATGTATTTATGTTAGTTGAATTATTTAGATCTTTAATTTTGTTACGGAAAAGTGGAGGAAATCCTCACAGACTTCAGTAGAAGAGGTAGTTGGGCCAGATGCAGGTTGAGTAGTTTATTAACTACAGAAAACAAAACCCTTGGGTTATGTGGCCACTTTCTATTATTCTGCCATAGTGGGTGTTCTTAGCAGCAGTTAGTGCTTCTCTGTAAGCTCTTTGGTGGTCAGAGAAAGCCTGGATGTGCACAGTGAGGCCAGTCTTACGTGACATTCTCTCGAGGCGTCGGCCAGCTGCTTTCATAGATCGCAATTCTGAGTTATACCAAGGAGCTGAACGTTTAAAGGAAACCTCCTTATGTTTTAAAGGAGCTGTTTTATCTAATGCTGAATGAAGGGCTGAGTTATAGTGGTCAACAAGACTATCTAGTGTTGACGGAATAGGTGCAGACAGTAAAAGATCAGAAATGGATCCAGAAAGGATAGAGGGACAGATATTTTTAAGGTTTCTGTAAGAAATTTGTCGTTTACAGGTAAGAGGAGGTAAAGGCAGTGAGACAGTAAAAAATACTACTTTATGGTCAGAGAGTCCCAAATCAGTGCTGTAAATATTGGCAACAGATAGTCCAGAAGTGCAGATCAGATCCAATATATGACCACCAGAGTGGGTGGGAAAATCAACATGTTGTGTCAAGTCAAAACAGTCCAGTAAGGATAGGAATTCATTTCTCAGTTTAGATGTAGTAATGTCAATATGGATGTTGAAATCACCAAGAAGGATAATTCTCTGAGAGTAAGAGCTTAGGTGGGTTAAAAGTTCAATCAGATCAGATAAGAAGGATGCATTGTATTTTGGGGGACGATAAAGAACAATGAGTGAGACAGGACCTGTTTCCGTTATTAGTTTGAATGAGAGACATTTTTCTGCATAACAGAAAAGTGGCTTAAGTGGCTTAAAAGTATTTGGACATTTGACTGACAAGCTGTTCCTTAGCCAGGTGGGAGCAGTTCTCTCATTATTTCATTAAGTATTAAGCAGGTAGAAGGTTTGGAGTTGATTCCAAGGGTGGAATTTGAATTTGGGAACTGTCACTGTGAACTCTCAATACGAGGTCCAAAGAGCTGTCCATATAAGTAAAAACAGTCCATCATTAGGCCGAGAAAATAAAACAAATGCTTTAGAGAGACAGCAGAAACACAAAGAGTGGTCAAATCAATCATCTGGTACATTCTTAAAAAGAAGGAGCACACTGGTGAGCTCAGCAACTCCAGAAGGCCTGGACAACCATGGAAGATGACTGCTGGATAACTGAAGAATTCTTTCCTTGGTGAAGAAGCACTCCTTCATGGCATTTAGTCAAACCAAGAACACTCTCTCGGAGGTAGACCTATCATTGCTAAAATCTACAATCAAGAGAAGACTACACGAAAGTAAAGACAAGGTGCAAACCACTGGTAAACCTCAAGCATAGGAAATGATAATTCAAATTTGCCAGAAAACATTTTTAAAGCCTGTCCAGTTATGGAGCAATTTGCTTTGGACAAAGGAAACTAAGATCAATATATACCAGAATGAATATATGCCCAAATGTCAATATACCCCAGAAAAAGAAGAGTATGGAGAAGAGAAGAAATGGCTCATGACCTGACGAATACCATATTATCTGTGAAACATGGTGGAGGCAGTGTTATGGCATGGGCATGCATGGCTGACTACCAATGGAAGTCAGTCACTAGTGTTTATTGATGATATGACGATATGACAGCTGGCAGGATGAATTCTGAAGAGTATCAGGCTATACCGTTAGCCGAGATTCAGTGTAATACTGCAAAACCCATGCTTCACAATACAGACAGACAAAGAGCCAAAACATTCTATGAAAGCAAACCAAGTGCTTTTCAACACAAAGTAGTGGGATATTCTTCAAAGGCCAAGTCAATCAACTGACCTCAACCCAAATGACATGTGCATTTCACTTGCTGAACACTAAACTGATGGTAGAAAGTCCAACAAACAGGCTGCAGTAAAGGCTTGGCAAAATATCATTAGGAATGAAACCCAGCACTTGGAGATGGCCATGGGTTCCAGACTTCAGGCAGTCATAGACTGTAAAGGATTTTCAAGCAAATATTGATAATGACCATTATATTTATTATTGTGTTAGTCTGTCCAGATACGTTTGAGCACCTGAAAATAGGGGGACCATGCATAATAATGTCAGTCATTCCTAAATGGCTCATACAATATTTTTTGTAAACCACTTAAATTAAAGCTGAACGTCTACACTTCAATCACATAATGATTGCTTTATTTCAAATTGTTTGTGGTGGCGTACAGAGCCAAAATTATGAAAATTGTTTCACTGTCCAAATACTTATATAGCAGTGTAATAAAACGAGACAAAGACAGATAAAGGTTTGGGGCAGCCACCCATATAATTTGGTATCCTGGCTGCAAAAGTCGTTTTCAAAGCACTGGCACTGAAGTGCATACAACATAGTCTAAAACCAGACTGCGGGAGAAGGGAAAAGGGTAGGCTTTTAAAGGGGAAGACGGGAAGTAAGGTCATAAGGATCGGGCACGTGTTTATTATTCATTGGATCAGGTCCGGATGTGACATCGGGGGGGGGGCCGGAGCTTGTAAGGTCTGTTTCCATTGGTTCGGTCCCAGAAGTGATGTCAAGAGAGCCAGGTGGAGCCTCCCGGGTTTGGTCTACAGGGAAGTGAGAAAGAGAGTTAGTGCACTCTGCCACATCCCGGCATGCCTCAGAACTGCCTTCACCCGAGCCCTTTAGCTGCCTCCCATGCGCGCGTGCATGACAGCAGACTGTATGTTTACAGAGGTGGGGGATCTAGAAAAGCCATTAAGGAAGGGTCTAGAGGTGAACTTGCTAGTCAAACAGTCATTGTTAGCAATGTCATTAAGAAAAGGCCATTACGAAGGTTAATAGAAGACTAGGATACATCAGCAGAAAAGGGGAGGATAAATCAGAAGATGCAATATTAAAATTGTACTAATGCATCATTAGCTGTATGTCACAAGTACAGTGGGAATCTTATTTGTGTTGGACAAACAAAATTAAAAAGATGATTGCAATTTCAGGAGTACACTTAATAGATTGCCTAATGCTTAGTATCAGGTACCGTATAGTGCAATAATACAACCTAAGACAAATTAACAAAGAAACTTTCTGTTAGTCAGGGGTCCTATGTTATACTAAAGATCTTTAACTCAAATGATCCAAAGAAGTTGTCCATCTTTACTAATGACAGATCTTTGAAAACAGATCACTGAATAACCTCTCTCTCCCGAGCGGCTACATTGTGTGATGTGTCAGTTTGAGGTGAACGCAGTGAGTGAAGAGGGCCCTGGTCAGGTTACATAGCACCTTTGCTTTCATTGGTCTCACATTCCTTCTGGACATTCCTGCCCAGTCTCAGTTTGTGAGTTCTGCTCTTAGCCTTTCATGGCTCATTTCTCCACAAGCAAATCACTGCCGAATACTGAGTTGCCATTCATTATTGCCATTTGTACTAAACCTAAGACAAACACACAAAAAAGAAATAACAAACAGATGTATGGAAACAATATTTGTGGTGATTTACACTGGAAGTTCCCTGTACAGTTATGATCACTACACTAACTAAATACATTAAAGTCAAACTAGGCTAGTGTGACGAATCCTGAGGATACAAGGACTATAGTACATGGGAAAACTAATTCTGTAAAACCTGAAAAGACAAAGGAAAAGGAGAGGCCTGACAGAAGTGAGTACATTTTTTAAGGACAGAAATGCATCTTTCATGCCTGACTGTCATTCGGGGACATTTGCTCATTAATGGAAACTGTTCTTTTGATGGCTCCTGGGTTGGACATCCAATGGCATAATAACCAGAACTATTCCCAGCTTCAGTCATTGTCCTGAACAATATTAACCATAATTCATCCAATGGTGGATGTGATTAACAGATTTAAATATAAGTAGTCCATGTATGCTATTTAAAACAGTGTCTACTCTGACAAAAGGTACAGTTTTCAAGAACATATTTAGTGATAAAATTGATACTATAAGATTCAAGATTTAAAAGTAATTTCACAAGCTGAATGTTACAGTGCCAAACTCTGTCTCTACTTGTGTGCTCTGCCTTAGTAATTTTAACTTTATAATAGACTAGAAAACCATAACTTAAATTTCCAACATGAAAGCTGAAAACCTGTCCTAACAAAATTAATAATAACCTCAAACACTTTTCTGGCAGCACCCATTGTTAACATTAGTGGCACAGTTTCTAATGTACTAAAAATGTCAGTCATCTGGCCATTATTACAAAAAAATCAGTTATATCCAAATATATTCAATAATTACATATTGCTGTCATCAGGCTTGAAAGAAAGAGAATTTGTGAGGCACCAACCCAGCCATCCTCATTTACTTCTAATTACAAACAAAAATGAATGCATAAAGGTGTAAAAGAAAAGAAAACTATCACCATGAATATAAACTGTCTAGAATCAATCCAGCTTTCTTGTCTGCCTATGGAAAAGTCATGGAGCTCCTTAGCTCTGGTTATTCTGGGTAGAAGTGATGCTTCCTTCCAAGCATTGTTGAGTTCATATAGACCATGGACCAGAAGGGGTGGAGTCAGTTGCTCTCACTGGGATGTTGCTCTGTTCTCTGAAGGAAGAATGGACAAGACAGTTAGTGGCAGCACCTCTCTCAGCCAAGGGTGGCATCACACACCTGGGAAGAACTTGGAGGGTGATCCTCTGATGCGTGACAATATATATTTCAAATTTACCCCTTGTCTTTTCAATACATGAAAAAGTACTTGTTATGCTTAAGTATCAATTTATCATTAATATTTACTTGAGAACTCATGAAGACACCTGCTGTCCAGTAACAGTACTAATAGAGAACTAACATGAGTTTTCAGTGATATTTTATTGTTTTTTGATGATGAAAATGCTATGCCATAATTATACTGTTAGATTGAAGCGCAGATTTTGACACCATTGTGACGTTATTCAGTTACACTGGCTTGAAAATTTCTTTGGGCTCTCAAGCACCATTCTTACACGGTTTAGTTCACGTACAGTATATCTATTATACAGTTCACTGGTAAGTTAACACATATACTCACAAATGTATTTCTAGTAGAGTTGTGTTATTCTTAGGGGTTTCATATCATTCCATGTGTAGTCCTGAGCTAATTCAAAATCTATTGCAGAAATTATTACAAGATCTAGGAAGTACAAACACAAAACTGTTCTTCTTCAGTCCTTACACTGGTTTCAAGTTAACTTTAGAGTGGAATTCCAAATTCTTCTTCTTGCAAGTAAAGTGTTATTTTAAAATGACATTAAGCAGGAACATGGGTGGAAATTTAAAGGATTTATTTGGTATTTTTGAAGTTGAAATTATTTCTTCAACAACATGGGGTGAGGGGTCAGACAAAGAGCGATTCACAGCCCCTAATAATCCATCCATTATCCTACTCACAATATCCTAACTACAGGGTCACAGGGGTCTGCTGGAGACAGTCTCAGCCAACACAGGGAGCAAGGCAGGAAACAAACCCTGGGCAGAGCACCAGCCCACTGCAGGGCACGCACACACACACACCAAACACACACTAGGGACAATTTAAATCACCAATGCACCTAACCTGCATGTCTTTGGACTGTGGGACTGGACTGTTGGACTGGAGTACCCAGAAGAAACCCACACAGGGAGAACATGCAAACTCCATGCAGGAAGGACCCAGGAAGCAAACCGAACTGTGCCACCGTGCTGCCCACCCCTAATAATGCAGCTCTATAAAGATAAAAAGAGTACCTTGCCCGGTATGGGGTTACCAGGGTCTCAGGGTGACTCATAAGTGTCCCTGGTACCAGAGAACTTTATGCCAAAAACCTATGATCAATTTCATAATCGTATCATCAGATCTGTGGCCGTATATTCGGGTGAAGAGAGGGACAGGGCATATGAACTGATCACCTCCTGGTAGTGACCTGGGTGATGTGTTGAAGGAGGTACCTGGATAAGACCTGGAAAGCCCAAGCAAGCAGTAAGGTTGGATTGGGAATGTCAGGGGGAGGCCCCCATGCAGAAGACTTTCAACTCCAACCTATGAAAGAGCTTTTTCCGTATCCTGGGGGAGGGTGGAGACACAGAGTCAGAATGGGCCTTTTTCAAAGCCCCCATTGTGGAAGCAGCTGCAAAGAGATTCGGCTTGAAGCCCATAGGTGCTTCTTGAGGTGGCAACCCAAGGACCCAATGGTGAACACCAGAGGTGAGGGATGAAATGAGGCTATAAAAGGAGGCATTCCTCCTATGGGTAGCATGGGAGACTCCAGACTCAGCAGAGAGGTGCTGATAGGCCAAAAGGGCTGAGGACCTGGAGGTCAGGGAAGCAAAAGGAGGAAGGGACCATGGAAAGTGACTATCGATTGGGCTCAAAGAGGTGCTGGCAAACTATCAGGTGACAAGGGAAGGCAGGGATTCAACCAGGCTGTTCTCAGCAAGGGTGGAGAAGTGCTGACGTGGACTGAAGATGTTGTCCGGTGGTGGAAGGAACACTTTGAAGAGCTCCCTATCCCAATGGACACACATTCTGTGGAGGAGGCCAAGCCAGAAGCTGATTGGGGATCAATGTCTATTTCCCTGAGGGAGGTCACTGAGGTAGTTAAGTAACTTTGCAGTGGCAGGACTACAGGGGTAGATGAGAAATGCTGAACATTCTGGATATTGTTGGACTGTCATGGCTGATGTGCCCTTTCGATATTGCATGGTCATCAGAAGTTATGCCTGTGGAGTGGCAGACTGGGGTGGTGGTGGTGCCTCATCTTTAAAAAAGGTGAAACTACAGCATATAGTGGGATTCCTGGAAAAGCTTATGCCACAATGAAGACTCTGCACAGTTGTGGAATCTCAGATTCAGGAGGAGCAATGTGGATTCCATCCAGGCTGTGGAATGGTGGACAAGCTGTTTACCCTCATGAGGATTCTATAGGGGGCATAGGAGTACACCTAAAAAGTCTACATGTTTTTGTGGACTTCACATCACACCTGGAATTGCAGCCAGGAGAGGATCCGGGTGCACCTGTAGTGCTTCTCAGTGCCCATGCATGGTTATAAAAATTGAACATAGGTTTTTGGCCTAAGTGCTGCCGGATGACCGTCAGGGACCACCTGGAGAGCTTCCAGGTGCAGTATAAAGAAGGCCACCTCACTCCATTCAGGACGTCAGAGTCAGAAGGTAGAGGACTACAGTTGCATGGAGAGGAGTAGAGGCGACAAAGAGAAAGAGAAACAGTGAAAGAGAGAAAGAAGAGA
This sequence comes from Polypterus senegalus, assembly GCF_016835505.1. Lineage (NCBI taxonomy): Eukaryota > Metazoa > Chordata > Cladistia > Polypteriformes > Polypteridae > Polypterus > Polypterus senegalus. The sequence continues at coordinate 211,515,237 of NC_053155.1, forward strand.
AAAGAGGACTGAGCAATATTAGTTGGTGACTTGTGTATGGTGTGCTGGAAAAAGAAAAGAAATAAACAGTGTGCTTTTGGACTTGTGTGTCTCTGAGTCTGTCTGTGTCAGGGTTGACTTCTACACAGGTGATTAACTCACAAAGGCTTTTGATTTATTGATTTATTAACAAACATGAATCAGAACATTTACAAAAGATGCATGTCTCTATTACCCCCAATTCCAATCTGCTACTTTTTGCACCCCCCCAACTGTACAGTATATATAATTACATTGCCTATCTGGTTCATAACAACTTCATTTAAAGTTTAAATTCACAATATACTACATCTTCTGTGGTGATATTATTAGGTTCATAGTTTAATTATTACACAGGATTGAAAGAGATAACTTTTTATTAAACAGTACTTGGAGGCATTACCATTTATTCAGGCTCTTTAGTCAAAAACTACTGATCTCTATTACATCAGTGTCTGCACACCCCCACACCTAGACATTACTAATCATATTGTAAGTGTTCATTAATAGACCTTACTAATCAACTATCATTACATCCATCTTTTTCCAAAAAAAGTGAAATCTCCTTTTTTTCTTAATTTCTTTCCTGCTGCAAGTACATTTTTGCACATTTCTTGGGGCTGCAATATAGCAATTATAACCTACATTAAAACTAATCAAAGATATACAAATACAGTTCAGTTTGCTGCTTATTAATGTGTGCTTGGGTAATCCTGGGACCAGAGGTCGAGAGTACTTGGCCCACTGTTGGATCATAACCTTTACCATCTTTAAATCTTTTAGGTATCCAGTGGATCTTTCTTGATCTTGACTTTCCATTTGGTCTACCACTTGGTGCGTTTCTGGAGGTGGCATATCTGCATCTTCTTGTGTTGGCACTTGGTCTGTACTATAGTGGTTTTCTTCCTCCTGTACAGCTACACCTTTAAACAGCTTGAGATGTCATCTGTTATGTCTATACTTCTGACCCGTTGAAGTTACAATGTCATGTGACCTTGGTTCCTGACATTTCCGTCCCCCTATTGTTGCTTTCCAGCCTTACAGGGTTTCTATACTGACCGTTGCTCCCGGACCAAGGACGAAAAGTGACTTTGTGTGCTGTTCATAATACTGTTTCTGTTTTTGTTGCTGCTGTGTAAGTCTTTGCTTGACCTTCTTTGGGTGTCTGAGTTTTAGACATGGGACTTGCTACAGCGTGGCTGCTTCTGAGAACACGGTCCATCAATAACTCTGACTGAGAGAAACTGTTACTGGTGTATTTCTCAGACTAAGTAATGCGAGATGTGCATCTCTTTTGCGCTGGAATGCCTTCTCAAGCATTAGTATGATTGTCTTTATGGTTCTCTCAGCCATACCATTTGACTGAGGACATTGAGGACATTGAGGCCATGTTATACAGTATTTCAGTCTGGCAAACTGCTGCACTTCTGTGGACACTAATCACTTCCTTAGTAATTCCATGGCTAGAAAACACAGCTTTCACCTCTGCAAATCACTGTATTTGCTGTTTTGTCTCTAATGTGCTGTACGTCAAGATTATTTTAGAAAAATAATCTACTGTTAGAAGAAATGATTGGCCTTGTAGTTCAAAGTTGTCTCTACCAAATTTGTACCATGGCAATTTAGGTATTGCATGACTTTTTAGGGATTCTCTTTGATTTCTTGGGAGATCTTGTTGACAAGCACTACATTTTTCTATCCTTTGTTCTACATCAGTGGACATGCCAGGCCAGCACATGTATTTGTGTGCTTTTTCTTTGGTTCTTTGAATACCTTGATGAGCAATGTGTAATTTTTATAGGATCACTGACCTAATTTTGGTAGGAATCATGATTCTGTCACCCAACATAAAGATATGATTACTGATCTTGATACTGTCTTTGATTAGCCACTATGCTTGCAGTGACGCATCCACCTGTTTTCTATGCTTTGGCCTGCTGTTCTTGGGCATAGCGCTCAACGTTTGGAATGTTTTACCTCTGAGGTTGCATTCTGTAGCTGTGCATAAAGCTCTTCTCCAAGAGCTTTGGTTGCTTCCATGGCTTAAATAACTTTCTCATCCTCACATTTCGTTCTTCAACATCATATGCTCGGGATATCAAGTATCTGCTATGAGTATATCCTTGCCAGGTGCTTACTTGAAGGTCATAGCGTTGCAATTGAAGAAACATTCCTTGCAGATGTACTGGCTTCCAGCGGTTTGTGATCTGATCGGACAACTACTTGGGTACCAAAGGCATATTGATTAAACTTCCTTGCTGCTAAATCTACTGCCAGCAACTCTTTCTCAATCTGTGTATAACTGCATTCCGACTGCATCAGAGCTCTGGATGCATATGTGACAGGTCACCCCTCTTGCAAAAGACATACACCAAGTCCGTCTTTTGAAGTATCAGCCTGAAGAACTATCCTCTGCTTTGGATCAAATAACCTTAGTACTGGTGCATCCATTAGAGATTTCTTAACATTAGCTAATGCTGTATCATGTTCAGGACACCATAGCCACTGTGCATCTTTCCTGAACAGCTGTCTCAAGTATGCTGTTATTGCTGCTTCATTGGGAAAGTATTGTGCCAGATATTTAATCATGCCCAGTAGGCGTCGTAAAGCTTTCTTATTTTCTGGGTTTGGCATGTTGACAGTTGTTTTCAGTTTGCACTCTATCTGTCTGCACTCCCTCATTTGTCATATATTTAACTCTTGCTACCTTGTATTGTACCTCATCTGCATTGAATGTACATTGTAACATTTTTCTGTCTTGCTCTCTACATCACCTCATGAAGGACCTCTGCAAGCTCCTTTTCATCTGCCGCTGCAATAATCATGTTGTCTGCAATGGTGTGCACACCAAAGTTGTCTTCAAAGGTTTCACTGTTATTTTGTTGAAAGATCTCACTTGCTGATTTGATTCCTAACGGGAGATGTTTGAATCTATACCATCCTCAAGGAGTGTTGAAAGTGTAGAGCATTGATGACTCTCTGTTCAGCTTGATTCGCCAATATCCTTTTCATTAATAATTGTGAATATTCTTTTTTCCCAGCCAGTTTGCACGGGACATCAGTCGGAGTTGGTATGAACTAATATTGTCTTTTGATAGCCTTGTTCAACTCACGTTGGCCTAGGTATATTCAGAGTGTGCCATTCTTCTTTACTGTAATCACCAGACTGCTAACTCATTTTGTTGGTTCCGTTAGTGGTGTGATGACATTTTGTTGCTCTATAAGACTTAGTGTTTCTTTCAAATTATCCATAATTGCAAATGGAATTTTCCATCTGGTGCTTATTACTAGTGTCATCTCTGAATCAATATGAATATGATGTTCACCAGAAAATTCACCTAGACCTTGAAGTACATCAGAATACTTGCTCACTAACTCGTGTATGGTTGCTGGTGAATGCCTGTGAACAATGTCAACTCATTTGACCAGGTTCAATTGTTCACATGCTTCTATCCCTGGGATTGAGGAAAAAGACAGTATGGTGATGAAGAACATTCATTTTGCTTCTGCATCAGTAGTACAGCATCTCAGGTAGGTACAACCAGCACGATTGATCTTAGCTCCACCATATGCAGTCAGCTTTGCCTTGGTGGGTTCAAGAAATATGTCCCCCAGGAGTCCTTTAAATTACATTAATGAAATCATATTGGCATCTATACCTGTGACCAGTTTAAATTTTATTCGGACTCCTTGAACTGACAAGATCTCATGCCAAGCATCATTCTCAGCTGTCTGTAGCACATTTAACTGGGAACACTGTAAGACACTAACAAATAGTGAATTCACAGTCTGAGCGGACTGTTCCACTTTAGACCTGCACATTTTTGCATGATGGTTCATGTACTTCAAGCCATATGCTGGACATGTTTTGGGACGATGCTCTTTGCCACACCTGCTCCATGATTTTGTATCACCTTTACCTCTTTTGTAAAATACAGATTTACCGTGTTTGTCTCTGTATTTGGCCCCTGCCATATTCTTGGCAGTTTTCGGTTTGTTCTGTGCCTGTGCTTCTGAGCCTGAGTGAGCATGTGCACTTCATTTTCTTTCTTCACTTTTGTCATTATGTTAATTTACTCTTTGGCTATCTCCAAAGCTCTGCAAATGTCAATAGCTTTTTCTAAAGTCAGACTAAGCTCTTTAAAAAGTTATTCTTTCACATGTTTGTCTTTAACACTGAAGACAATTGTATTCCTTATCATATCATTCTCAGTAGAGCCAAGTTCACTGCTTCTGCTAAGTGGCCTTAGTTCTGTAATAAACTTGTCTATTTGCAGCGGTTTGTGCATGTCATAAGTCCAGAACTGATGTCTTTCAAATACCAAATTTTTCTTGGGTGTGTAATAGTGTTATAAAGATTACAAAAATTGCCTCTACTGTAATCGTTTCTGGATCTGCCTTGGCAGTTTCAAGTGCATTGCAAACTTCCAGCGCCTTTCTCTTTCCTTCTTGCTTATCTGTACTGTGGTCATGTAAAGTTTATATTTCTGCTCCCATCTATGCCAATTTTCACTAACACTAACAATAACTTACTGCTGGTGCTGTTAAGGTTGGTGTTCACTCTGTGGTTGACTTAAGGCTTATCCAGTTCCTTAGAAATGTATAGCCTAATGATTGTTTAAAAATAGCAAATCTGTCCAAATAAATAGCCCAGTGCCTGACGCAGACAAAATGACACACTCATTTTGAGATATTTAATTGTCATAGAATGGGTATATACCATCGCACAATGGGAGAAGAGGGGATTTTAGAATGGTAAAGAACATAATACAAGTGTGAATAGCAGGAGAAGGGGTACCAAATGGATGAAAACCATGGTAAAATTCATTGGGGGGGGGTTTAAAAAATAGCCCAAAAAACCACCCCCAGCAAAAGTCAATATTTCCCACGGACGACGATCAAAATAAGCCCAATAAGGTGAGAAAACTGTGCACCTGGCAACACTGGTCACTTATCTCACAACAAGCAGCTCTTGTTGTTGGTTTAGCTTCAGAAGTTCACACAGTTTTCTACAAGATGGACTCTCTCTACTTCTGACATCATGTGCTGTTCTTTGTTCTAGAAGCATCATTAAAGGATTCAGTAAGAGGCAGGTGTTGAACTCACAAAGGCTTTTGCTTTATTATCAAACATGAATCAGAACATTTACAAAAGATGTATGTCTCTATTATTCCCAATTGCCATCTGCTACTTTTTGCTCCCCCTACTGTTCAAATAATTATATTGCCTATCTGGTTAACAACAACATTTTTTAAAGTTTAAATTCAAAATATACTACAGTTGGCGACTGGGCTTACTCACATATTCACACAACATTTTGCTGCTTCACAGTGTGTGACCTAGAGTTCCAAGTAGAGCTGATCCAACTTGGTGAATAGATCATCATTACACCTTTGACCTTTTTTGTCCTGTTGTATTTAACATTTCCTGAAGAACATGGTGCACAACTATCCAATGCCGGCCTAAAGGCAAAAGCTACTGACAAATACAGAGACTTTTTCTAAACTGCTGACAGCAACCTGTTATAGTTGTAGCTGCCAAATAAACACAACAGATGGCCCACAACCATTCAGTGAGCATCAAAGCGTTACACTTAGAGGCAGAACGTGGTGATATAACAGTTCTTTGAAGTTGACAGTAGTTTCACTCATCATTTTGAATTTATTATTTTATCAATGCTTGTTTTTATAGCTATTTGTACACATATATGGATGACATTCTCTGAATGACCGTCGTTACCCATGAACAATGCCAAGAAAGTTGAAGCTTTACAAATGTTTTGTTTATTAAATAAGCCACATGTGGGAGGAACAAACAAAAGGCTAAATACAGAACCTTTTTTATTCTATTGTCTGTTTCATTCTGTATGAAGAATCACTTGAAATGCAGCTCACTTGTCATATAGCTTGCTGAGTCAGAGGACATGAGGGATCATTTTTATGGATTGTCTTTAGGACATATTGTTGTTGCTTTGTTTTTTTTTTTGTTTTTTGTTTTGATTGGATTTCCTTTTGTAACTTAAATAAAAGACCAAATAGAAAATAAACTAAGGCCACTCTGCATCTGCATGCATGGATCTTGAACTTGTATTCTTAGTAGGGTGGTTTGCCCAATTCCTCACCTCAAAACTACCACCAGTATTTATTTTTCATCTCCTCTTCTCTTTCTCTATTTCTTTTTCTCCCAAGAGCTTGTTTTTCTTTCTTTCGTGAAGAATACATAAGATCTTCAGTTCTTTTCTAACTAAAACCAAGAATTTCATCTATGGCCCACTTTTGTTCCAGGGTCACCAGGTTAGACCTCTTTGTATTGGACCATGTGGGGTGTCCACACTCTTATAAATTCAGTACTCTTTAAACAGCTGGATATTTTTGGAACCTTCTAATTGCCCATTCGCTTAAAGCTTGAGTACAGTCTCATCCATTCCCGCAGTAACATCCAGGAGGTCATCCTGCTTCCTTCCTGGCGTCCATGGCATCTGTTTCTCCTCTAAGAATTCAGCATACTCCATTCTATCTAGCTGTGTACAGAGGGTCAGTTATCTCTATCTCCAGCCTGGTCACCTGCCCTCTAAGGTGTTGGGGAAACATTACATACTTTCAACCAGGTCACCTCCATTTCTCTGTTTTTCTTCTGAACTAGTGCCTCAGTTCAGGGTACAGCAGAAGACCCTTACAGGGTCTCCTGCCATACAAACGACTCTCTTCTCAAATTCTCATTCAAGATCTCTTTCTGTAGTTACTGGGTACTCTCCTTTTCTCCATTCTGAACATCTTCAGCTTGCTCTTGTTCTTAGAAAACTTAAACACACACACATTTCTGCATAGTGTTATATGTTGTAGGTTCAATTTCATGTCTCCACATTTGTCAGTCTATTTGTGTATGAGTTTATAAAGTGTATACATCTACAGGATATGCAGGCATCCCTCAGCTTAATTAAAATGCAGATTACACAAATGTATAATTACATTTAGTTCCCTACACTAATAATGCCACTTGTACTGGGTTTAAATAATGCTTTATACATTATGTGGTAATGAGACATACTATAGTTAATCTCTGGTATATACTAATATAGGAAAATAGGATTATTTAGGTAAGGTAATGCTTTTAAGGAAAAAAAACGAAAGAATTTAATATGGCAGGGATGAGTAAGTGTTTTTCAGGGGGAAAGCACTCTGAGTGCTGGTGGGATGTATGCAAATGGGCTGATGGATATTGGAATATATGCAAATACCAAAAAACATCCTCAAACATCCACATATATATATATATATATATATATATATATATATATATATATATATATATATATATATATATATATATATATATACAGTACTGTGCAAAAGTTTTAGGCAGGTGTGAAAAAATGCTGTTTCATGTCATGGCAAGATTGAGCACAGCAACAAGACACAAGGTAGTTATACTGCATCAGCAAGGTCTCTCCCAGACAAAGATTTCAAAACAGACTGAGGTTTCAAGATGTGCTGTTCAAGCTCTTTTGAAGAAGCACAAAGAAACTGGCAACGCTGAGGATTGCAGACGCAGTGGTCTTCCAAAGGAAACTTTGTGCAGCAGATGAAAGACACATCAAGCTTATTACCCTTCGAAATCGGAAGATGTCCAGCAGTGCCATCAGCTCAGAACTGGCTGAAACCAGTGGGACCCAGGTACACCCATCTACTGTCTAGAGAAGTCTGGCCAGAAGTGGTCTTCATGGAAGAGTTGCAGCCAAAAAGCCATACCACTACGTGGAAACAAGGCCAAACGACTCAAGTATGCATGAAAACATAGGAACTGGGGTGCAGAAAAATGGCAGCAGGTGCTCTGGACTGATGAGTCAAAATTTGAAATATTTGACTGTAGCAGAAGGCAGTTTGTTCGTCGAAAGGCTGGAGAGAGGTACAAAAATGAGTGTCTGCAGGCAACAGTGAAGCATGGTGGAGGTTCCTTGAACGTTTGGGGCTGTATTTCTGCAAATGGAGTTGGAGATTTGGTCAGGATTAATGGTGTTCTCAATGCTGAAAAATAAAGACAGATACGTATCCATCATGCAATACCATCAGGGAGGTGTATGATTGGTCCCAAATTTATTCTGCAGCAGGACAACAACCCCAAACATACAGCCAAAATCATTAAGAACTATCTTCAGCGTAAAGAAGAACAAGAAGTCCTAGATGTGATGGTATGGCCCCCACGGAGCCCTGATCTCAACATAACCGAGTGTGTCTGGGATTACATGAAGAGACAGGAGAATGTGAGGACGCCTACATCCACAGAATATCTGTGGTTAGTTCTCCAAGATGTTTGGAACAACCTACCAGCTGAGTTCCTTCAAAAACTGTGTGCAAGTGTACCTAGAAGAATTAATGCCATTTTGAAGGCAAAGGGTGGTCACACCAAATATTGATTTGATTTAGATTTCTCTTTTGTTCATTCACTGCATTTTGTTGATTGATGAAAATAAATGATTAACACTTCCATTTTTGAAAGCATTCTTTGTTTACAGCATTTTTTCACACCTGCCTATAAATATATATATGACTCTTTCCATAGTGCACAATGATGAAGTCCTTGTGGCAAGTAAAAACCAACCCTAGACATTGCTAGAAGATTGATGAGTACTGTAGAAATAACTGAGACTGTTATTCAATATCAGAAGAGCTTTGTTATCAAGGTTATATTATTTATAATATTTAGATACACAAGGAGTAAAGTGGTTCATGATATAGTCAACTAAAAGCTCAAACTATCCAAAGGTTTTTGTTATAATTTCTCAAGAGGAACAGGGTTCATTTTAGATTTCCCTTCATTCTTGGTGCACCACACAAGCAGATGTTTTAACTTCATATCCCCATCTACAGTACTCTCAGGCATTAGCATTAGTCGATTTCTAGAAGCTTAGTGTGTCTTTGTCTACTCAAGCAACATTAAAGTATGTGATGGCATTCTCTTCCAAAACAAGACTACTGTATTTCATCCACATTGAAAATCTGCTTGGGGTGATGTTTGCCATCGTCATGTTTATACTGGAGATGCAAGCGGAGGATCTTGAATGGTTGTTTTACTATTTTTCTTTTAGATTCTCAAACAATCATAGTCCTTTATTTTGAATGACAAGAAACAATTATAGCATGTCTTGGTAACTGCAGTAGTCAGTACATTGAAACTGCCATCTTTATGAAGTTTCAGAAATCTTTCTTGCAACTTCTTGTCACTGTTGTTAACTTTTTACCATGTGCATTATCTTCACTGGTTGGTGATTGTTAAATATTGTAGACGTAGAGAAAGCTATTGCTAAACAAACATCTTTGTTTCACTCCCAATGTTTAATGCTATCTAAAATGTTCAGTTTCATTGTTAGAGTAAATGCTATTCTAGCCTCTCTATTTTTGTTCTATCCTGGCTATCATTTTGCCTGTTTTAGTTTGTGTTTCTAGATTCAAGATTCAAGAGATTCAAGAGTATTTATTATCATTTCATCCATATACAGTAGTACAGCATACAGTGAAACAAAACAACGTTCCTCCAGGACAATGGTGTTACGTAGAACACAGGACAATGAAGAATCCATGATACGTAACATAAAGACACATAATATATAACAAGATGCATGTGAGTCAAATGGGACATGATACAGGGGTCATTGTAAAGTACTGCGTTTGGGAATAAAAGAAGCATAACTCATGTGTATTCACAACAAAATTTTAGTTTGAACACTTAATGAATATGGCACTTGCTCCCTCCCTCAGTCCTCTACTAAATGTTACAACAGCAGCTCTCAGGTTAAGCACACAAGATTTACTATGGCTGCAGGTTTTTGCTCAAACCAAGTTTTATTAAATAAGTTGTTATTTCCAAGTTTCTATGCTTTAGTGTCAGAGCAGAAAATGCAAAACTGGTTTTATTAAGTTTTTATTGGAATATACCAAGCATTTACATGTGGATGATGTAGTGTTTTCCCACTTGGTTTTTGTGACAGACAGAGGGCGCTATTATCCTCTTGAACCCTCGGACAATATGTCAGACAGCAGATAAAAGTCCAAAATAATGACTTTTTATTAATACAAAGTGCACAAAGCATCCTCCTCTCACACAATACTCATTAAATAAACAATAATCCACAATAATACACAATCCACCACTCCCAGACGCATTGCCACCCTTCCACCCAGCTCAGCTCAGCGCTCTGGTGTTTTTTCCAGTCTTTTATAGTCCCTGACTCAGAAGTGTTACCCATCCTTCAGTCCATGTGACTCCTTATCACTTCTGGGTCAGATAAAAAGTCCTCCTCTTCATCCCAGGAAGTACGTCATCTCCGCTGTTGCACTTCCGGGTTATAGGGCACAAACGACTTTCTGGGCCTTCCTGCAGCATCCTCTGTTGGACCCTGTGGTATCCAGCAGGGCTGTAAAGGAAAACCATCGTCCATGATTCCCTACTGGTATCCGGGGAACCTCCATACTGCAGGGAGAACTCCATCTGGCCGGGATGACAAGCTGGCCATAGACCACACACTGAAATAGATGAAAGTCTTCTAACATTAAGTGGCATTTGGCCTGGCATCTACTCTGTTTGTCATTCATTTTCATTATTAGATATCATGAAGTGGGCAAACTCCTTGGGAAGAAAGTGAATTAGCAGACAAAAGAGACTTCAGCATTTAAAGCTAAGGCAAAAATAAAAAAATATTTCTAAATTTCTTATTAAAGTAAACATTATACTACTGCACTTGCCTGAATAAATAATGAGGGCAGAAGTAAAAAAAGTGCCACAAATTAATTAAGTAATCAATTAGAGGTAAAATAATTCAATGATTCAGAAGCTGGTTGAAATAAAAATCCATGGCCATTGGGCTAAAGCAAAACTGTGCATTTGCCTCCAACATTTTTCTCTTTCTTGTGATCTTCAAAGTTCATGTGAAACGTAAATATACAGTAGCGAATTTAAAGGACAAATGTTTTGACAAGTGAACACTCATGTAATAAATGTTCACACAGTGGCACCTAATTATATCTAAAAATACAAGACACTTGTATTTATGAATACAGATCTGACTTAAGATATTCAGAATGTCTAGAAATGTTACTCATTCGTAATGCAGTTCGTATGCTTTATATTTTCAGGTTTAATTAATCCCAATTTTGCTACTACAGCTGCATTTTCATGATCATACTGTAGTAAATTCCCATGGCCATAACTAAGAATAACATAACATTCTTAAACTCATTTAATCTGTTGCAACACAATCAGCAGTATGTCGAATATTGTGAAGAGAAACGTAAAAACACCTCATCAACTACATTCTTCTTGTTGAGTTAGGGCTCCGACTTTTCTTGTACATTTGTAAAATGATTCTCAATATAATTACTTTCATCGCAATGCCTGTAATGGATACCTTTCAGATTTTATCACATAATTTGAGGGCTTCTTCTGCACAGGCATTCTTTAAATATTGGAGATTGCATTCTGTATACCTGTCTTTCTGAGTCTTTACAAACAGGTAAATGTTCACTTTTTATTATACTTGTCTATATTGCTCGATTTTGCTGACTACTGTTATTCTGCCATCTTTCATATCTATGTGATGGCCACTGTGATGTCACCATGTGGTCATCATGCTTCTGTCTGTTGTGGAGTGTTCAGCATGTAATATCACTATGGTCATTTTCAATGAAAATAGAAGGTCATCATTTTTGGTCTTACTTAAACAGCCATTAAAATCTTTAATAATGAGAGACTGGAAGACAGCAGGTGTACCAGCCAAACCAAAGGGCATACCACAATACTTATAGTGTGTAATGAAACAAACACAAAGAAAATGTTTTGGAGCACCTTCATGGTCAACCTCCATATATTAAAGGCACACAAACGATATGAAAACAAAATGTGTGTAAAGCACAAAATGTTGAGTTGTCCTGGATTTCCTAGTCAGACTGCCCACCATGGCATTGATGTGGTTTAAGAGGCATTTTGGGAGGAAGAGGCAGGTCCAGGTAGACGTCATAGTGATGTCAATTTTCCTTTCTGTAGAGAGAATAGGAGAAGAGAGTACAGCGTCACCTCATGTCTTGGTGGAGTATTACAATCACATAATCCATTAAACTGTTCCCCATGTGCATGCATATGACAAGTGGTGTTGCAGACCTGTTTCCACTCATCAATGTCTCTATAGTTTTTGTAAACACACCAGAAATCCATATCTGATTTTGCGAAGGAAGGATCAAAAACATGAGGTGATTTTATAAAACTGTCTGTGCAATACACTGTAATTAAATAAAGGAAGAAAACTGTTATTTTTGCTTTAAAAACAGCTCCAAGTACACTTTTAGGAGTAGAAGCAGGTATTTAACTGTTGAGTAGATTTTCATTGATGTATTCCTTTTCTTATTTATGTTTCCATAGCAGAAAAAGGATATAAATGTTCCTTGTCTAATCAGGCAACCAATTAGAGGTGTATTAGACAATCATATCACCTCTGAGATGGGGACATTAGCATCCTCTGCTTACTGAAAATATTTGCAGTGTCTTTGTATTCAGGAAAGAGAATTTTCAAAATACGACTATCAAAGAATACTGGCATAACCACCTTCATACTGTTATGATGCCCAACTCCTGAAACTGAAAAAGAGAAATTACCTCCAAACTAAGCCTCAAAGCTCCAGAGTGGCCTAGACGCAAAGTAAGCCAGACCCCAACTTGAGAAGAACTCTTTGCAGCCAACACAAAAAGCGAAGCTTATACTGTATTTTACATGAAAAGGAAGGATGGGAACCATTAAACCCCTGGCTCAAATACCAAAAACAATAATTCTTAACATTTAAAAGATTTTTTAACAATATAGTTAAAATACAAAGCAGGAATAAAACAAAAAATTATTTCGTAAAAGTGTCTAAATAGTACACACAGAAAATCAGTAAACCATTATTATTCTGCTTTTTGGATTTATTTTACATTAATGTCATTTTATTTGTGTCTCTTTTTGGGTTTTGGAATATGGAGAATCCATATTTAAGGTTTATTCTGTGTAGAAAACAATCATTAACATTGTTCAAATGTTTAATGTCTTATCGTGGCACCATTTTGGGCTTAGTTGTTGTACTGTTTCTAGCCAATAAGCTCTGTAAAACAACCTGAAGTTGAGACCTGTGATGTCATTATCTTTAGGGTTTAAAGACCAGGGGCATGCACTTCCCGGTTATCAGAGATTGTGGATAGGAACTCAGAAGTTTACAAGTGATAGCAGTAATGATTCAGACTTCTTGGTTTCAGAATTTTGTACAACGGTATTTTAACTATATCTTTGTTTAGTGGTTTAGCTGAGACAAAAGATAGGCCTGACTCACAGTTTTGACTAAAGTTTTTATTACCTGATGTCATGTGTTAGGGTTCCTTCCCTAGGTGGGGTTCACATTCATGTTTTATGTCTATTTTGTTCATCTTTGATTCTTTTATTTATGTTGATTATGTGTATAATTTTTTATTTTGTCTATGTATATAAGCTGCCTTTGCTATGTTTTGTGGGTGGTCCCTCAAGAGGCAGGGCCAAAGGCCAATCACCACCAGAAACTGCCATCCGCCCTATAAAGCTGGATGGTCTTCCACAGTTCCAGTGGTTCATTCTGAATGCACTTAGGAGTGGTAAGTTCAGGTGTTTTGCTGTGTTTGTGCTTAATGATTAACTGGATTTTTATTTTACCTGTTGCTCCAATATTCATCTATTCTTGGGATTTTATATTAGGGCTTTTTGATTAGGATTTGCCATTAACATGCATTGTATGGATTTTGTGGGGTTCTCAGTGTTACAGAGCATTTTTCTTGCAAAGAATAAATATGTTTATATATAAACTAGGGGGCTTTGCCCCCTGCTTGCTTCGCTCGCCAACCCTCATTTTTGTTTTTCCAGATTTTTTTTCTTTGAATTGTTGCTATTTCATTAGTTTCACTTTTATTTCAGAACGTCTATAAAAACAATATCTGGAATCTTGTGAGTCCCAATATGCAGAATCTTTTAAATGAGGTCAGGGAGACATGAGTTTTTCATGACTTTGTACCATAATTCAGGATAGGTTTCTCTGTTTGGAATTTCAGCACAGACAAAACGATCTACATCATCAGCAGTTAATCATTTTTTTTGCAAAGTAACCAATAAATGCATGTGAGGTAAACTCCATTTTTGAAATTCTCTGACTTAAACTTCAAAGCCTTACAATATTTATAAACTTCTGACATATCACCTATGTCCATATATTCGATGGTCCTTGATCATTATTTTCCCTTTTTCGAGTAATAATTTCCATTTGTTTGCGCTACTGCAATCTTTACTTTCTTTTTTTTTATACTTTCTAATTTTCCTACTTTCATATTCTTTAACTTTCTCCACATTTGTATCACGCCAACACCTATTTTTTTTGAGCCTTTCGAATTCCACTGCTTTCATAATCTCTAACCTGCTCTGTATGTGTATAGCGCCAATATTTGTGAACATCTTTATAAAGTTCTACTTTTGTCTTTTACTCTCTGTCTTTTAATTCTGAGCCGGATTGGATGTGCTTTTTTTCAATTCCACTTGTTCCGGTGATAATTACTTTCCTTATTTTCTGAATTTGCACCTAGGTTATTCTTTTTCTTATGAGTCTCTTTTCTCCACGTTGTTTTCTTCTTTGCTTAGTCATCGATGTTTCATTTATAACGGATTGTCCTTATACGCTTTATATGTGCTGAGAGCCCTGGATCTGTGCGTGTTCAAAGCCAAAACACGACTTATTTGGTTGTAAGTATGGCGTGTCTTGCAAGAATCTCATGTTCTACGTCAACACGAGACAGTCCTGGGTCAATCTCTTGGCACAAAGTCTCATGTTTAAGGTCCCCGTGAGATGCTCCATGGCCAGTCTCTTTAGTCTCGCGGATCTTTAAAGTGTCTTCCATGATCATTCTCCAGGATTTTTTTTTTTTTGCAATAGAGAGATATTCTTTCTGTGCCCTCACTACTAGCCGAGTTTGACGGTTTAATACTCTTTTCGACATCTTTGAGACAAAGTGCTTTGGGCCTCTTTAGTACTTAGGACTCCTAATTCACAACACCTGATCTTTGTTTAAAACGTATATCTGGCTTTTCCTCAAAAGGAATTACATAAACTAAACAAAAACTCCAAAAAACAGAAAATTAAAAGGCAGTAGTTATAAAGTTGAAAATACAAAATCAAAACCCAAACAACTGTGAGAGAACCATAGAACACTACAAAGTCTAATGCCTCAGTGGTGAACTTACGGCCTGCTAGTCCAAAAGTTGCTTCATTGAGGCCTGACCCCCTTAGGCTCAACATTCATAAAACAAGGAATATCACAAATGCAATAACCAACAGAATCCACATAAAATACTGTATAATTACTAAACAAGAATAAAATAATTAAGAAATTAAGAAAACATATCAAGCACAAAATATACTATATAATATTTAAAAAGCAAAAAAAAAAGGAAATAAAATTAAAAGAAACTTGAGCCAGAGATGAAAACCTGGCTGTTTCATAACTAATACCAGTTCAAAACCAGCCCTCTGACCAAGATTCTGATTCCTTGGTGTCCTTTACTATTTTGGCATTGTGTTGCTTTACTCAAAAGTGGCCGAAGCAATAAGTTTTATGGGTAAATCCACCACTAAAAGCAAGATTTGTTCTTTGAGTAATACTATACCCACAAGGGTAAGAGGAGCACTGCTAAATTCAACAACCACAAACCCAGGGTAAGTAATGTAGCATTTTGGGGATTTTGTACTAGATAGTTTCTATTTTTTTTTTTTTGCATTATTTTGCACACTTTTTAGTGATTTTCCTGCTGTCATAATTTTTTTCAGCATGTTTGTTTATTTTCTGGCTGCCATTTTGTTAACACAGCCAACACTATTTTATGTGATTCTCAGCACAGGCGGCCACGTTGCTGTTAGTATCACTCTCCCATTGCTATCACGCGACATCAAAAGGTAGCACATTATGACATCATTAATCAAAAAAGATTTATTAGACTTTGAATTTTATTTTTGCATTTTGTGCTTTAATATTTAGTTCTTAATTATGCTGATTTTAATCTTTGCTTGTTTTGTGTTTTTTTTTTTTTTTTTTGCACAAATGTAGCTTTATTTCCAGGTCTGAAAAAAAAAGAAATTACCTAGTCCTTCAGAATGAGCACCATCCATATTCATAACAGTTAAATGTTTTAACAGCCCATAATCTGTGCTCCACCACCACCAGCTGAATACTTTCATCTTTACTCCCTCCATTTCTCAAAGTCAACATGCAGTTTTTCTTTCTGTCAATAATACCAAGGCCTAGTGTCCATAGCAAGTCTAAATCAGACATTTTTGTATCATTCTATTATATATACTGAAGCATGCAAGTGAAACAGGATCTCCTTCCTTAGACCACAGTTCATTGTAGAATTCTCTTGACAAGTCTTTCTGGATTTTAACCTTGCATTGTGTGGCTCTAAGGATCATCTTGACTAGTCTAACCAGTTTGCCTGGTATTTCTAAGACCTGAACAGCTTCCAGTAACTCCATTCTGTTGAAACTGTCATATGCTTCTCTAAAATCTATAAATAGGTGGTGGAGGTTTACATTACAGTGGCCACAAAGAGAAAAGATGACCAACAGTACAGTAGATCTCCATGGCCTGAAGCCACTCTGGTATTTGTTAGTCACTACTTCAACACAAATCATAAGTATTCTATTTTCTTTGGGATTATCACATTTACAATGTGGTATACATAATGGACAGTCTTCATTTGGTAGATGTGTAACTCCAGATCAGGTCAGGTGCAGGCATTTAAGAGTGAGTTATTGCTGTACTTTTTTTTGCAGAACACCTTTTGTTAATTCTAGTAGCCAGTTTTAAAATTAACTTCATCAAGAACCCTACTCTTTTAACATCCTTTCCACTTGGTCAAGCCACCTTTTTCTCCCATTTTTGATGAATGTGCCAATATCCAAATCCTCAAAGAGTTGTCAAAGCTCAACACTAAGATCCTGGCTACTTAACCTCTTTTTAATTAAATCTGACAGACATTTTCAAAAAAGAAGCTAGATTGTCCGCTTAACAAGATAGTTCAGCTGCACAACACTCATGTCTTAATTTTAGTATATGAAAAAAGCTGCCATTGGTTTCCTCTGAAATGCATCAGAAAATACCAAAAATTCCACCAATGTCCACCATTTTAAGCTTACTAGTCTATAAGTATTTGGATCTTCCTGATCACCCTTTTTATATAATGGGATAATATTTACTACTTTCCAGTCCTAAGAAATTTCCCTAGTACATAGTGATATCTAAAAAATATACATGCATGCATTCATTAACCTTCTTAAACATTCTAGAATAAATGTTACCTGGTTCTGGTGATGGGTTTGATTTCAGAATTTTTATTGTAATCAGCATTTATCCCAATACAATTTCCAAATATCTTCTAGTGTCCAGTTTTCTTCATTCAAAACTAAAGTACACTATGTACCCACTAGCATGTATGTTAGCTGAGTCAAATCATTTTTGGTAGTTCAATCTCTGAGTATATTTTTATTTCAACATTTTGTTAACCTTTTAGGCTTTGGTGCTTTTGGTTTTTTGGTTGTCCAATTTTGGACTCACTCATTTCTAAATCCTGATCTATTAAAATCATAGCTTTTTGGTTTGCCATTTTCTCCACCTATCCTGAATCATTCTCCACCGGGATCATTCTCTACCTGGCTGGACATTAAGCATAGCTATTGCTCATCCTTTAGATTCTGTTGCAATGGAAACAGCATACACGTCCGTGCTGATTACTGGAAGACATTCTAGGGTGAAAATAAATGCCAACCAGTAATAGTCAGTACAACCGTTTGTCTTCTCAGGATATTAATCTCTGCCTGATACTAATAAACTCTTTAAACAATGTGGCAAATGTTCACATAAATCACAGTAGTCACTCTTTACATCATGACTCAGCTAAAACAATATAAAAAATCAATTTCAGGAGAGGCAAAAAGTGTATACATGCTTGTGGTGGAGAGAATGTAGGATAGCAAATGGCATTGCCTGTAACAGATTAATACTAGCCAAAAAAGTGAAGTTAAATGAAAGCCCTATGATGAGCCCACAAGGGTTTGCTTATTTTGCTAGGCCCTGTGTAGTCAGCACAACCACCTACCCAGCTTGCTCCTGCTGGATTAAAAAGTAACCAATGCACTAAGAAAACAAATCTGAAACTAAATCCAATGAAGAAATGTAGTTAGAAGAAAAACATGACAAAAATTCACAATACCTTAGCAAAGCATTAAAAAATGTCAGGAAGACAACATCTTTGTACTTAATCAAAAAAAAAAAAAGAAAAGTTGACAGCTTATGGTGAGTCCCTTCTGACTCATTACTGTCAAAATGACCCCGGTAACTTGAGATGCCAACACATGCTGAATCATGATAACATGATGTCACAAACTGTGCAAATTTGATGTTGTAACAAGCTGTACAAACATCAAATAAATACAGAAGGTGACAGGACAGTCCTAGTCAGAAAAGAAGAGTAATATAAACACATACAAAGAAAAAATGGTGCTAAAACAGAGTTAACTGGCTGTGAAACCTAACAGGCTATAGTGGAAGGTTATCTACGTACTGAGACCCTGAGAGAAATTGCTGCTTTCTTTGCATCCTTCTGCATACGGAATGGAATCTTTTGGACATACTTGTAGACTTTGTGGCTTTAGAATTTATTACTGTGGCAGGCTTTTTTGTTTAATTTTGTATTCAATAAAATGGATCATCTCAAGAAACATGCATCACTTCAATTGGTTTATATTAGCCTTAATTCATATGTCTGTTGTTCTCTGTTTTAGTCACAGATCATTAATTAAAAATGATTGAAAAATGTATGATTATAGAACTGTGGTGGGCTGGTGCCCTGCCCAGGGTTTGTTCCTGCCTTGCGCCCTAGGCTGGCTGGGATTGGCTCCAGCAGATCCCCGTGACCCTGTGTTAGGATATAGTGAGTTGGACAATAACTGACTGACTGACTGATTATAGAAACTACTGTCATGATTGTAATATTTTGGCATTGCAAATTTAAACTTTCATTTGTATTTTTTTTGAGGCACTTGAAGCTCACTATGAATGGTGCACTATAAAATAAAGGCTACTTAATTAATTTATTGATATGTGTCAACATTTGTAAAGTAACAGATGATAGATCAGAAAAAAGCAGTAGAAAATATTTATCACTAGATGAATACATACTGTAGGTAGACCTGATTATGTTGCTGAAATGATCAATTGAGCCAAGAAGCTTGGATCTGAATGCCCATTGATTGCAATTAATGTTATAGAATTTTCACAATGTAGATCCTTGAAATAAAGTCTGGCTAGTAAAGGAACTGAGGTCATGGTAATTGCAATAGGGTGTTAATTTAGAATTTCTGAGGAGGATACCAACTTCTGATCCACTAACATCACATTAACCAGCATCCTAATTTTCTGCAATCTTGCCACACGTTTAGAGTTCTATTTAGTTTCTGAAATGTCAGAGCGTATCATCCAAAATAGAAGCTTCCTGACTGAGGTTACTTGATTCTTTGTAAAAGCTTCACTGTACGAGAGAAGGAAGAAATGATATACAGCAGGAGCTGTGCAAAGATCAGAGTTAAATTATCACTGTACTTTGCAGGATTGCTGTTTTCTCTTTCAATAATAGTTGTAGAAGGAAAGGGCCATTAACCATGAGATAAATGGCCATAAAAACTGAGCTCTATTATTTTCTTGCTAGATGTTAGCTTTGAAGACAACATACTGTTGTTTTAACCTTAAAGTATTAAAATAAATGCCATAGTAAATTTAAATTCTGCTGCTAGGTTACATGAATAATAATAGCTTGTAGTATAATAATAAAGCAAACATTAGTAGTTGTTAATTCATTCAATTCAATTACATTTATTCTTATAATGTTAACTTTTACATCATGCACTGAACACTAATTACAAACACAGCACAGTCAGAATGTAATATCAAGTTTTATATAAAAAAGCAAAAAATCATAATGTTACGTACATGTCTACAATCTTATTAGCCTTTTATATTTTCATTCACATCTTGTGGCCGAAATATACATGTAAAGAAAGTATTGTGACAAGATCAAAAATGTTAACATGAAGTGTTTAGTGGATGTACATGTTTTAAGGATCATCATGTCATGATGAACATGAAAACTAAGAAAAAGCTACAAAATTCAAATAAACCTTGGCACCTGGGTTAGCATTGCATAAAGCTAATAGATTATCGATTTTGGTATAATCACCCTATATTTACATATACATGCTATACTCCATATATATATATATATATATATATATATATACATAGATATACAGTATAGATATATATTTATAGTATATATTGTCACACATGTGCACAGCCAACAAGCCATAAGGTGAGTGATATTACAAGAGATAAAGGGTTGATTGAACGTACAAATGTCTGTCTCTCTCTCTCTTTCTCTCCATCAACAGAACTTAAGATGAAAAACAGTAACTCACCGTCAACACTTCCAGCCACTCAAAATGGCTTCCACTCAACAATTCCAGGTCCCTCCATGATGATGTCACCTCCGGCCCACCATAATAGTGTCACTTCCGGTCCTCAATGATAACGTCACTTCCGTTCATCTGCTTGTGATGTCATTTGCTGTCAACCTCATTTCCTGCCACCATTTTGTTATAAAAACCCGTTGTATTCGATTCTCAAGTGCCAAATGCTCTTATTTTGATTGTTTTTTGCCATTTCATTTCATTTTGCCCAATCACCACTATACACAAATAAATAAATATTATATATATATATACACACACAGACACACAGCAGTGGGGTCATAATGGTTGTGTGGTTGTTAATATATATATATATTTGCTGCTTATTCCTCGTTTTAGTTTGTATTTATTATAAGCAGGCCATAATCTTGTGTGATGCTCCTGGCTAGCAGTATTGCTGTCCTCAGATGACTTTAAGCACATTATGTCGATACAGCAGAAGGCAGCCTTTGTTTTGTGCCAATACCTCTGAGGCAAACCTAGAAAATTAAATGAAAGACAATGTGACAATTACTTTTTAAGATGGTGACCACCAAAAAATTACATGTTTGCCACCATGATATACAAAATTTCCTTGTACAGTGTCATCATTGTCATGTGTGCAGGGCACAGTGTAATAAAATACTTGTACATGCTAATCATCATGCTACATATTGCCAACACCATGATTAGTGTGTATAGCTACCTAATTTCACAAGTTCTGTCATCATATTTTGTGATTCCTGAATGTCCAGAACAAAAAGTCCCAGACAATGTCATACAAATCTGAGTTTCTGGCCAAGGAACTCTCAATCAGGAAACAGTTCTGTTTGAATACAGTGAACATTCATGACTAGTGCATAAATTGAATAACATATTTTTAATAACAGATTCACATTAGGAATGTAATTTTCATCCACTAGCATTTCTATAGTTGTCTTTATCATTACATATCTCAGCTCTGAAATCTCCCAAATTCACCACAGGTTCACCCTTTCCTAAAACAGGAACAAACTCCAACTATAACAGAACACAGACAGGGGTTTATGTCGTACCCACCCATATCCTTTTTTGGGGTTAGAGTGAGAAATAAGCTCCAACTAAGTAGTCTCATTCTGGCCCTAATGTCTACAGAGGTGAGTCCAACTATACCTAGCTGCCAATTTTCCACCTCCTGCACAAACTTCATCTCCTTCTTTGCCATTGATGTGATGTCCCATTTTCAAGGGACATTGTCAAGGACAAGCCCCACATGTACCTGTCACCTGATTGACCTTGCACTTGACCTCTACTATTCCTTGATAGGAGATGAACTTACAATCCATTTCCACTCAACTCATCTTCTTCAAATTGTTCCATACTAGGCCCTGGAGATCTGCCAGCCGAAATCTTTTCGTTAAGAAACCCCCAGGCTTTGCTTTAGGAGTGGATCCCTATATCCTTGTTTTAATCTGACACAGGCCAAGGTCTGAGGCAGTCAGCTGGAAAAACAGATAAAATGGGAGATGAAACATAATCGACAACAATGCATGGATTCATTACCAGAAAGGTCTAACAGTCATGTTTCTAAACCAAAAAATTAGTATCAAGAATCAAAGTAAAAAAACATTAAGCAAGAAGTTTGTAACCAGAAAAATCAAATTAACAAACTAACAAAACTATTTTCAGAAGGTTTTCATAATCTTGGACAAGTTGTTACACACCACACGCATAAATACTGTCACACAGATAATATCAGGCAGTGCAACTTTCAGAACACGCCCCTTAGCAACTCAACATTGTGTAGTAGCAACAGGTTCTGAACATGGGGTAACACTCATTAGAAACAAGATGCTGTTGCAGTAATATTCCAAAATAATATTATAAATAAAACTAACTAGGCTCAAAATATGTTTGCTATGAACTATATTTGAGTTCCCTGTGAATTAAAAACAGAAGGGAAAAATGACGTGCTTCGCCAAACAAATCTGTAAAGCTCTGAAAATGTTACAAAAATCCAGCAGTCATAAAATGTTCTGAGTGAGTGTCAAGTAGTTTTTTATGTCTGTTTCTTCTCCTTGGATTAATGTATAAGGGTCCCAGCAACTTTTCTTTAAGGATGCCTGCCACATAAAACACCTTCTTCAACCCAATGTCTTGATCCTAGGATGAGTAGTTAAGAACCGAGAAATGTTATATTTCTGGCGGGTTTATTTCTATTTTGTTCATTCATGATTCATTTATTTATGTTAAGGTTACATTTGTTGATTATGTGCATTATTCTTCATTTTGGATTTTGACCATGTAAGTACCGCCTGTTGTGTTTTGTGGGTGACCCTATAAATCAATAGGGTTTCCTTCAGTTCCTGTATGTTTATTCTAAAAGCACCTGGGACTCAGGGAGTTTTTTTATTGTTCTGTCTTTTGACCACTCTTTGGATACTCTATTGGGATACTGTTTTGCTTCTGGATTTGCCTTTAACAGGCATTGTATGCCTTTAGCGCTCCTTGGTATTTCACAATTCTGAAGAGCATTTTTCTTGTGAAAAATAAATCTTTTTTCTATGTGTTTGCACTTATAACTAGCTGGGTTCAATGGTTTTCCTCTCTAATGGGCATTTTTCGGACTACATGCTTTGAAACTTTCTAGAGCTTGGACTTTCAGTTTATAACAAGAACCATTTTATTACAAGTAATATGCATAATATATTTGAATACATCTACACACTCCACTATCTATCTCAATACAACTGAGGATTCAGTCTACGTATCTGCTACACTCTCCATTGCCCGTATTATCTCTAAAAAGGGAGCTCCCATTTAATGATCATTTCATGTTATCAAAGGAATCATGTCTGGGGTGAAGGGCAATCCTTTAAACTCTTTAATTCAGTAGGCCATTGTGTTCAATGACAGCACTTTTCAAACCGCATTGACGTAGCACAAACTTCATGGGCCACCCCTACAATAGAAGAGGTTGGCCATAGCCCCCCCAAAAAAGTACAGTTGCTACAAATCTGCCTGCCTCTCCACTCCATTCTTCGGAAACTATTCAAATAAAGTTTTTTTCAGAGACCAAATTAGATTAAATGTGTGTGGTGCATGGCCAGTTTGTTAGAAACCATTGAGGGAAACCATTTTAGTGCTAACACACTGTACCACCCACCAGATATAATTAAAGATGGATGGAGCTCAATTCCACACAACTCGGGAAGATATGTCTGGGAAAATTCAAAGATTCAAACAGAAACTCATTTTCAGAGGAGAGAATAAATATGAGCGCTGTGCAAAAGATAAGCGACTGATCTTTGGTGGATCACAGAGAGAGAGAGAGAAACAGAGAAAGATAGAGAGAAAGAGTGCAATCAGAAATCCTTGCCACATAAGGGTAGCTGTGTCGAGTGCACGTATGTTCTTTAATCAGGCGTTTCCCTTTGCCCTTTGTGGGCAAGGATGTCAAGTGGTACAGAGGGGTGGTTTATTAGTGAATGTTAAAAAAAGCATGCAACCTGACTGGCTTAACTGCTATTTGCTTTGTGTCAGTTTCCACCTCAGTGTTCATTACTTTAATAATAAAGAAATGTTTTGAGACACTAATGCTATTATTTGCATTTTTCTGTTTAAAAATTGTATATCCTTATTTCTACCTGGGTCTGGGACGGGTAGGTTACTCGACATATCCCTATTGATAGACTTGTGGTCATCTGCAATATGAAAGATGGACATGGAAAGGACCCTTTTCCTGTCGAGTTCACCTCCTGATACGATCTGCTCCATGGAGAACATTAGTAGCATTTCAATATCTCCTTCCTTCAATGTTAATTTAAACAGAGGTGTTATTATTGATAGTTTGGAAATGCCATGTTGTGCCAATTGCTGGCTAGAGTGTTTATGAGCACTGCTTACTTATTTGATGGAATTCTTTGTTGTCTACTTGTTAACTTATGCAGATTTCAGCTATCACCTGTTGCCTATAATATGACACATGAATTTCTTACAGTTTTTTAGCATAAATATTAATTTCTATTTTCAAAAGTTAAAAAAATATTTTTGGGTGGCTTTGTGGAGATGAGATCTGGCTCCTCTGCCTTGCTGGTGCTGTGGGGGCGCTCCCTGTACTAGTGATCAAGCATTGATCTACATTTAAAGCAGGGGTCTCAAGATGATTTAAAGGTTTCGGCTACTCTATCAAATTCTCAGCTGTCTATTTTCCCCCATTAAAAGTAGAATCTTAAAGTTTTCTTGTTGGTACTACTGTCTGCCACCTAGTAAAGTGGGTTTCATACATTAAATAAAATCTTTTGAAGCAGTCAGTACAGCCACAGGTGTGTCCTCTGCTTGTTAGTGCTCACTGGGTGAGCAATGGTAAAATAATCTGGAATTCTTTTTCCTTTAAATGGTGATGGCCTGGCATTATTCAGTGCCCTTGTCATCCTAAAACCCTGTCTGTCTCTGTCATTCTCTATCCATTCAGGTAAGTTGCTATACAGCAGCTCTTTCACCAGGCAAATGACAATTGGGGATATTCAGAATCAGACGTGCAGCGCCTGATATGCATTAGCTAATACATTGTCATGTGAATTTTATTTTGAAAAAATTAAGACAGCTTCAGTACCTCGAAACAACCAAGCATGAGTGAGAGAAAACATCACCCTCTGTCAGCAATGCTGAGCAAAATACATTTTTATTAAACAGAGTAGAAAACAAAGCTCATAAGCATTTTACTTCTGACTCAAAGAAAATAAGAATTATTTGAGTAAGTAATTCAGGAAGGTGTGAACTGCTTTTCAGTAAAAGTCCAATATCTGCTGACCTCATCAGGCCTGATTTAAACAGTAAAACGTAAACACATAACAAGCCTTCAGAAGTGATAGTTCCTACCACTATTATTGACTGTGTTTGCCATAAGTAATAATAATAATAAGTTTAATTTTTACTTTTCTTCTGTTATACTAATATATGCAAACATCCATAGTTAAAGAAATGAAGAATTTATTTCATTTTTAAACACTCACAGCTATATTTTTAAACTTTTTCATTCAGCTACACTCAATTTAGTTCCTTCTCATAATCTGCTATTGCAGTCATTGTGATTATCTGCAGCAAGTTATCTTTAGATTTGTCATTAAAGCTACAGCCTACACAAACCTAACACTTCATGCGCTATAAACAGCTTCTTCGGAACATCAAGTGTAATGCCAAATATATAACTGTACTAACTTTCAGTGCTCATCACATGTAATACATTCAGACCCTGAAGCTGCCTCTTTACAATACTGGCTTGAATAATTACACTGGATCAGTAATTGGGTTCACTCCATCTGGCACAGCTTGTCCCACAGTTCCCATGCTCACAGCTCTGTCACTGACTGGACACAAAAATTAGCTATGAGAGCTAAAGAAGGACTTGCCCAAGCTTTTGAGCTCAGGATGCTATCTGAATGGGCAGTTCTGTTAAAGTCAGGGGGCTGTCACCAGCTCACCCATCAAACTCTACCTGTACATTAAAATGTTATTTTTACTTGATAGATAGATAGACAGATAGATAGATACTTTATTAATCCCAAGGGGAAATTCACATACTCCAGCAGCAGCATACTGATAAAAAACAATATTAATTAAGAGCAATAAAAAGTTAAAAAAATGCAAGTGTGAGGCAGGTATAACAGTCTATAATCTTGTATAGATTAGATTAGATTAGATTAGATTAGATTCACTTTATTGTCATTACACATGTATAAATACAGGGCAACGAGATTCAGTTTAGCATCTAATCAGAAGTGCAAAGAGCAGAAGTACAATAAATATAATATGTGCATATTATGTACAGTTAAATACGATATTTACAGTTAAATGCGATATATACAGTTAAATACGATATGTACAGTTAAGAGCACAGTGAAGATGGGAATAGATATATAGATAGTATAATACCAAGGGTTGGAATTGAAGAGTCGCATAGTGTGGGGGAGGAACAATTTCCTCAGTCTGTCAGTGGAGCAGGAAAGTGACAGCAGTCTGTCGCTGAAGCTGCTCCTGTGTCTGGAGATGATACAGTTTAGAGGATGCAGTGGATTCTCCATGATTGACAGGAGCCTGCTAAGCGCCTGTCGCTCTGCCACAGATGTCAAACTGTCCAGCTCTGTGCCTACAATAGAGCCTGCCTTCCTCACCAGTTTGTCCAGGTGTGAGGTGTCCTTCTTCTTTATGCTGCCTCCCCAGCATACCACCGCTTAGAAGAGGGTGCTCGCCACAACTGTCTGATAGAACATCTGCAGCATTTTATTGCAGATGTTGAAAGACACCAGCCTTCTAAGGAAGTATAGTCAGCTCTGTCCTCTCTTGCACAGAGCATCAGTATTGGTAGTCCAGTCCAATTTATCCCTCTGCACACAGTCACCTCTGATAATCATAGGGTCCGGGAGGGGTGATGCAAGATGTTTTCCAAAGCCTCGGGACTCTCTCCTGTTCCAGGCTCAGGTTGAAGATGCACTGTAGAGGGATGCCCAGCTCCAACGCACAGGCCTTCAGCGATCGTGGTGATACTCCATCTGGACCCACTGCTTTGCTAGCACGAAGTCTTCTCGACTCTCTGCTTATCTGGGCTGCTAAAATTGTGGGTGGGGGAAACTCTCTCCTATGCTGGTATTAGCGGAAGGTTGGGTGGAGGGTGCAGTACTCCGAGGTGAGAGTGGGTTAGGGTGGTCAAACCTGTTAAAGAAGTTGTTCATCTGGTTTGCTCTCTCCACGTCTCTCTCGATGGTGTATCTATTCAGGATTTTTTCTCAAAATTTGGCAATGTGTCATTAATATAAATCAAAAAATAGGCAAAAAGGTTCTGTTGTTTATTTTAATTAATGTTTTATATTTTATGAAGAACCAATTTATGGGAGTCAGATGGATTGTCTTCAGAACATATAAATGTACTTGCTATGCTCTTTCCTAATTGGATTGGATTTAATTATTGTGTTCTGTCCTTTAAAAAAACTGTGAACAGAGTTTATGAGGGATGAGCTGTGATGCATTTTTCTGTTGTGGCACCGGTTGAAAGGCTTTAATTGCCAGTGTGCCTATGTAAGAGCCTGTTGCTCTGTTTGATGTGCAGTTGGAGGCATTCTTGGGGAAATATTAACATAGTTCACCATTTATTTTTAACAATACCTTTTCTCCCTTTCATGCCTCTTGAACAGATCAAAGGATCATCTATCTCACTCCTCACAAAACACAACAAAAATAAATGTAATAGTTTACAGCAAGGGTACTCAAGTTCGGACCTGGATGATTGCAGTAGCGGCAGGATTTTTTTGTTCCAACCCGGTTTCTTAGTCAGAGGCTGAAACAAACTGTTGCTCTTGCAACATCTTCAGGCTTTACTAAAGTTACTTTCAAACCTTAACTGCTTCTTTTAGTTTTAAACATCTGCATCCACTGTTTTCAATTGCTTCCTGTTTTCTTACCCAGCTTCAAATTAAGAAAGAGATTCAAATAACAAAGGAACCAGCAGTTCACCATTTAATTTTGTCCCATTTACCTCTGTGTGTGTTCTGAATTTAAATAGTATGTGTTTATATGAAATATTAAGAACAAAATAATAGATAAAAAGTGAACCTGCAATGTACCTCATATTCATTTACATTATATTCCTGGAAAGGAATAAAATAATTTATTTGTAGACAAAGATTGTAGACAAAGGCTTCTAATTAAGAAACTGAGATTGAACAATAAAACTGCAGTCATTGTGGCCTAGCTTGAGGGACAGAAATATGACTCAGAAGTCTAAGGAGATGTATACTGTAGCTGTCCACAACCAGACATTTGTGTATGAAAGTGTTTAAAATAAAAAAGGGATGACAGGTTACATCATTTGCCATGTGAGGTACAAAACTAAAGATGCTATTCCTAAGTTATACTACTCACTTGTGAGGCCTCATCTTGAATACTGTGTGCATGTTTGATTTACCTAATTAAAATAATGATACAGCAGCTCTGGAGAAAGTCCAGAAAAAAGCTACTAGGCAGGTTGGATAGAATGCTGTTGTAAAATTGGTATATTTGGCAAGTTCCTAGTCAATGTCAGTAAATGTCCAACATCACTAAGAGAGTCAGCTTTGCACATCGAAGACTATTTCATAACTGCCATTTTAATCAGGTGTTGGGTGACTCAGATGCACATGGCAGAACACAAAGGAAATTGCCTTTTCTGAAACCACAGCATGGTACAAGTTTGCCATACTGCATCTCTTTGCTCAGGAGATTTCTTTTGTGGTCAGAAGAAACAGGAAATAACATGATCATAGTGGTATACTGGTGGAGCAGAACATCATCTCTCTGAATTATGGAGGTGGATAGTATTTGCTTAGAGATGGCTTTATATGTTTAGATAGATAGATAGATAGATAGATAGATAGATAGATAGATAGATAGATAGATAGATAGATAGATAGATAGATAGATAGATAGATAGATAGATTCACATAATCCAGCAGCAGTATACTGATACAAAAAAACAATATTAAATTAAAGAGTAATAAAAAATGCATGTGAAAACAGACATTAACTTTGAATAATGTTAGCATTTACTCCCCCGGGTGGAATTGAAGAGTCGCATAGTGTAGGAGAGGAACAATCTCCTCAGTCTGTCAGTGGAGCAGGACAGTGACAAAAGTCTGTTACTGAAGCTACTTCTCTGTCTGGAGATGACACTGTTAAGTGGATGCAGTGGATTATTCATGATTGACAGGAGTTTGCTTAGTGCCCGTCGCTCTGCCACAGATGTTAAACTGTCCAACTTTAATCCTACAATAGAGCCTGCCTTCTTAACAAGTTTGTCCAGGCGTGAGGCGTCTTTCATCTTTATGCTGCCTTCCCAGCACACCACCAGGTAGAAGAGGGCATTCGCCACAACCGTCTGGTAGAACATCTGCAGCATCTTATTGCAGATGTTGAAGGACGCCAACCTTCTAAGAAAGTATAGTCGGCTCTGACCTTTCTTACATAGAGCATCAGTATTGGCAGTCCAGTCCAATTTGTCATCCAGCTGCACTCCCAGGTATTTATAGGTCTGCACCCTCTGCACACAGTCTCCTCTGATGATCACGGGGTCCATGAGGGGCCTGGGCCTCCTAAAATCCACCACCAGTTCCTTGGTCTTGCTGGTGTTCAGGTGTAAGTGGTTTGAGTCGCACCATTTAACAAAGTCTTTGATTAGCTTCCTGTACTCCTCCTCCTGCCCACTCCTGATGCAGCCCACAATAGCAGTGTCATCAGCGAACTTTTGCACGTGGCAGGACTCCGAATCATATTGGAAGTCTATTGTGATAGCAAGATGTAAGAGAAAAATAAAGACTAATTTACTTTATTATTTCTCCACATTTTGCTGCAAATTACACTACAATATAGAGAATAGCTAGTCTATTAGATCAAAAGCCAGTAACAATACTTGGTGGAAAAGTATAGAGGTTCAAATGATCCTAACTTACTTCTTAAACAATGGCTTTATGATCTTCTTTCAGTTACTAAGGAACAGAGATTCTCTGCATTCTGTTACTTTCATTTACTCATATGAGCTTTTACTGAATTTACCTATGAAGTGAAAACATCAACGACAGCATCACATTTAGTGTGTGAGGTATCAATAGCATTTCCCTGTCCATCTATCCGTACATTTATAAGATAAAATAACTTTATTTTCCCAAAGTAGAGAAGTTAATTTTTGGACTACCCAACCAAGGTGATATATAACATATTGTATATTACAGAGAATACAAACTTACATTAAACACATAAACTGATAAATCATACAAACCTAACAAACATTCAGAATAAAATAAATTATAAAGACATTACTTTTTTTTCAAACATTAAGGGCTTTATTTGACTTTGATACAAAGGAATTATTATACCTACTTAATAAATACTGATGGGCCCAGAAATGCTCATCCACTACAAGAAGACGGACCTCAGTATGTCAGATATGTGCAGGGTTTGTATAAATGTCTGGGTTTGACCTGGGAATGGTCTGCCCATATGCTGAAGGGAATGATTTTTTTTTACCTTGTCTTAAATTGTCACAGCTATTGGTTCAAATCAAGTTATCTTAGACGTAAAAGAAAAGATGTAAAAGTTATTCCTGTTGTAATCTTGTTTTTCAAACTGAACAATAATTTGTGCACCAAGCCACCTGTCAACAAGTTGAACAGTTTACTTTATTAACATCATCTCAATACTATTTTTGTATTAAATGTTTCTCATGGATGGTTGCCATTTTTTGTTTGGTTTTTATGGCAGCAGCCATGTTGCTGATGGCTACCACATTACTGCGAACCGCTTGATTTGCCATGTTGAAGCATGTGATGTCATTGTGTTGCTGTTGATTAAGGTGGCTGTGCATGATTTTCAATGTTTACATTTTAAGATAAAATGAAAAACAAAGATTTTGCTTCACATAATAATTTTAACAATTGATTCAGTTGTGAATGTGCTTGTACTGTCTTGTCTTAAACTTCAAGGTTCTTTGGAATCTCTCCTTAGCTTAATATTTTTGATTCCTGGTTATCTGTTCTTCTTTGAAGCCTTTGGTCTTTCTATCTTCCATTCTGGCAATTCGCATTCTGAACACAACATGTGAGGTATGTTGTCTTCATCACTATATTGGGCATACTCTGGAATCCAAAGCTTCTAAACCATGCTGTGGTACCATAACAGTATAGGCTGTCTACTACTGCATGGGAACAGAGAAGCATTAAGATTTATTCTCACAAAATAATTTGAACCTGCACTCAATCCAGGTTTAGAGCTGTTGAAGCTGAATCCTAGCAGTATCAGAAATAAGGCAGGAACCAACTCTGAATCGGACACAGGGCACGCTCACATAAGTCATAAGCAAATAAACTATGTGTTTGGGTTTTGAGAGGAAAATCGGACACAGGGATGACATACAGGATAGGATTTTAACTGAAGACTGTGGAGCTGTTAAGTAGTACTGCTTAACACAGTTCCACTGTTTAATATCCTTCATTGTCTGAATATAATCTTTGTATGTATTTCCATCTTGCATTCCATTTTGATAACCTTGCTGTTCTGTGGCATAATACCAGTTAATATTTTTTCAAAGAGTTTCAGATATCCATGTAAATAAGGTTAGTTATATCTTATTCCCTGTAAAGCCACATTTTATATTACTCAAATTAGTCTTAAGGGGATAAGAGCAAAGCATAACACTTATGCCGACAATAGGTCTCGCTGGGATAAGGTTCTGTTTATCCTAATTTAATTGCTGCTGTACAGCTACGTTTCAGGTAGTTTATATGCTCTGTTCATAATAAAAGGAATAAAAAGCTGCCTGGATTGGAAATAATGTCTGCAGTTGCCAGCACCACATGCATGCCAAATAAACCTTTAGGGAAAGTGTTGATTTCTGTCAGACAGTAGAAGGGCCCTGTTTGAGGGGAGTAGAGACTAACTTTTGGCACTGTTGCAGATTTTTAAAGGATACCACTCAGCTTTTGTTTTGACAAGATAAAGGTTTAGATATGTTAAATTTAGTTAGTTGGGAGCTGAAGCTACATCTTAAGATAAATGTAGTTTGTTGGAAAATGAGGATACGTCTTAAGGTGTCATTGTGGTCACTACCAGTCCAGTGGAAGGAATTAAGTCAAACCCCACATCCTAAAATGTTTGAAACATGTAAGTTAGTCCTGCTTATACCATATTGTGTTGCTTTTCATTGCATACAGCCGTGATTATAAAAGTGTGGTTTGTGGTTCGCAAGAATGAGTCAATAGTCTACAAGATGGCAATTATTGTATCTAAGTAAAGTGACATTTAAATTGTCCAGATATGTTATTCTGTTATGTAGCTGCACAAATCTTACACACCTGCTCTTCACTCACAGAACAGAAGAGATTGATAAGTCCTTCATTTATTTAGTCATTTTTTTTTGCTTTAATAAATTATTAAAATTATACTATTCCCTAGACCCTCTGCTCCAATTTGAGTTTCTCCATTGTTACAGCTTTGGGAAATGCCTCTAGAACAGCCACCCAGGTTGGTCTCTCTGACGTTCTTGTGGAAAACAGTATCTATATCTTCAGTTCCACTTCTTTTTCACCACTCCTGTTCATTTATGATGATTGCTCCTTTCTTCTCTCTCTCTTGCAACTTGTCTTCTGACTTGAAGCCTAACTCCCATCCCTCCTATGTCCATCACTGTGTGGGATTCTTTTTATATCCAACATCGAAATGGAGAGCCCATTCCAACACTGGCATTGTGTTAATTTCATGGGACTCGTTCACAGACAATGTTTCAGTTGGATCAGTACTGTCAGTTTACCTGCCATGTCTCTTTCTTTAAGACCAAGGAGTTACAGTGGATCACTGGATGACATCAGGGCATTTAGAACGCAAAACAAGCATTGTGGGAGTTGAATGTTTGTAATGTTCTTTAAAATATATGCATCAGTGTAAGTGAAGTAATTATAATGCAGAATTTACACAAATAAGAGGCAACTCAAAATATAGGATCTGCCATATCTTTGATTTCAGCTAAGTGGTTCTTGGTTTGAAATTCTTTAAGAATTACTGGCACAGAGTGCCATGGGTGATCCTGTCTGTGGACAAGGACAGAACTCAAAGAGCAAGTTCTGAATCCCACATAAAGTAAACACCTAGACAGAGCATAATAAAAGAAGGTTTTAGCTAGAAAACTCTTAGTTAACATACTTTCAGTGTCACGGTCAACAAGGTTTATTTTTGAAATTCACTTAAAACATTTAAATCAAATATGTTCTTATTTACATTCTGAAATGGTCTGTCCTGTAATTAATTCTCTAAAGTGAAGCCTGCCTCTCTACAGTGTTTGAATGTACACAATGCAGAATTAGCCATTGTTGATTATCATGTCCTTTCAAACCTCCTCATCATGTCTGTCAATACTGCATTCTTGTTTTGATTCTCCTGTTTAAAGGCTCAGTAGTCTCTAGTGCAATGGCTGTAATAACATAGCTTTGTTTATGGTGATGGAGAAAGTGTGATGCCTTATACTTGACTTAACAGCAAACTATTCTATTGATCGAGGTTTATTGCCTAGCCTGGCTATAAGCATCATCAAACAAAGGACTCTTAACAGAGAAATATATTCCAATTTTCAGTTGCTGTCCAAGGCTGCTCTTTTAGATTCCTACTTATTTTTGACAAGCGTTGATGGAAGTATCTGGCAGGATTAGTAGATCACTCCAAGAGTTTAGTTTTTGCTGCTGCTTCATTTAAAATGGGAAAGGCATGTTGATTGGTAAACTGAGGCAACTCTGGGTGTGCACCACTCCTGAGCATCTCATCATTTGCAGCATGTGCCTGACTGTGCCCACCTCATTGTTTCATGATTTGTAAAGATTTGATACCTGACTTTAAAACTGGTCTAGCTTCTTAAGGATCATGTGGTATCAAGCAGTGATACACATCAGCAGTGACAGCTGGCTGCTTTTAAATTCATTGGTTAGATCAGCTCTGAGAAACCACCTGCCAACGTCACATACATGTATATGCTCCCCCTGGACCTGTCCTGATAATAACATTAGAGCTAATATATAAATAATGGGCATTTCATTTTGTTTGCAACTGTTTTAGTGAAATGAATATTGTGCAGGGTATAACACATATGAACTTATTTTACATTGTGGTTTATGGGCGGCCAGTCATCCCGGCCAATACCCCAGGCCACCAGATGGAGCCTTCCCTGCCGCATGGAGGTGCCCTGAATGCCAGCAGGGAATCATGGTCAATGGAGTTTTTATCCACAGCCCTGCTGGATACCACGGGGGCCACTAGAAGGTACTGCAGGGAGGAACAAGGATTATTTTCCCTACAACCAGGAAGTATGTCCTAGTCACGTGGACAGAGGAAATGACGTGCTTCTGGGTTGAAGAAAAGGAGTTTTTATCTGACCCGGAAGTGTTACCAGTCACATGGATGGTGAAAGAGAAACACTTCCAGGTCAAGGACTTTAAAAAGGACTGTGGGAGATCCCAGGGCTGAGCTAAGTCGGGTGGCAGAGGGACAACGGGTCTGGGAGAGGAGGATTGGTTATTGTATTATATTGTTAGTGATTATTATACGAGTATTGTGGAGTGTAGGGTGCTTTGCGCACATTGTAGTCGAAATAAAATAAATTATTGGACTTTTATCTGGTGTCTGGCATCTGGTCTGAGGGTTCACGGGGACAACAGCTCTGTCACAACATATTATTTCTTTTTTCACTAAACTGAGGGCATAAACTGTAATTTGGTTGGCCTTGTGACAGGAAATAATGTCATTAAACTATTATTATTTGATGCAATATTATTTGAACTGCAAACAACCTAGTAATAGTAAGTAATGTGAGTGATGCTCAGTTGCTCAATTAACATGATCCTTTTGCCATTACATTACTTTTTTTCCTTTGACAAGTTTTAAGTACAGAATGGTGGAAAATAAAAACAAGAAAAATATATGTTGGAAAACTATACAACTGCATAAAATCAATACAACCTAAGGCAAGGCCAGTCACGTCCACAAATTGCAATGCCTTCTTTTCACCAATATGACAATCTGGTTACCCTTCAGTTAACATTTTCAGAAAGAGTTTGCCGCACATTCACACAACTGGTGAGCAATTTAACAGAGATTTATGTTAAATATAAAATTCATCCATGTTTGTGTATAATAAATCTCTAACCTATTGATACAATAAAAAAACATCCTAACTTTATAAGAACGATCTTGTTTAATACACACTATGGACACCTCACTAAATTTAATAAACTTTAACACCAGTATTTTTTCCACGTTTCATATTTGACGGGGATGGCAAAGCAGTTTTTCTTAATTCGTGTCCAAATGCATCCTTTTCACTTTCATATCATCTCTGTTTACTTTATTACAATACGTTCCACTAATATTTATTTGTTTCATAAATGAAGGTCATGACTTAGTTAAAAAGGCTCAAAGCTATCTCATGAAACTGATTCAATAAAATCTTCAGGAATCTCATAAATCATAATGCCTTGGTTAAAGGTACAGCAACTTAGGCACACCAATAGCACATCAGAATTATGGTAGAAATGAACCCCATTAGTTGCCCATCAACTTTGGTTAACATTTAGTTAATTTCAGAGTTGGTATCTAACCTAATTTGTATAATTTTGGAATCTGTGAAGAAACTGGAGAACCAAGAAACCTCAAAGACCACAGGGAAAATGTACAAACTCCTTATAAACAGTGATGAGTCTGGGGTTCAAACTCAGTCTCTTGGAGCTGAGAAGCCAGCTGTCATGTTTTAGCCTGGGTTCTCATCCCTGGTTCAAGTGATGTTATCTTTTTGTTATTCTTTAAATGTTATTATTCAGCATATGATGTCATTACTGATGTTTTTTGTCCTTTTGTACATTATGTTATGAAAAATTTTTTACTAATTTATTATGGATGAATTATGTTTATTTCTGTATTATTGTATTTAGTGAGGTGCCCTGTCCCCTTTATATAAAGCCTCAGGGATGGAGCTACCTTATCATTTCAGCTAGAGGACCACCTACTGAACATATATTTCCAGGCAGAGAACCAGGTTCTACAGATTGGCATTGTGTTTGGTATTGTGGTCTGCATTTGTAAGTCTTGGTTTTATCTGGCTTTCTTGATCTTTTGCTGTAGTTTTATGGTTTTCAAATGTGTGAAATAGATTATTTTTTGTTCAAATATGCCTTGCAGGCACACCCTTTTTTGCTATTTTTTTGCATTTGTTTAACTTTTTGAAAATATTTGTCTTTGTAATGAACTTTAAAAATGTTCAAAGTGTTTTTTTGAAATTGAGGTTTTTAGAGCTTCTTCTGCTTTTTTCAATATTTCTTGAGGATTGTTAGAGAGTATTTTGAGCCCAGCCTTTCTCCTTTGTGTGTCTTCTGGTTTAGAGAAAGGGCCATTTTGGAGATAAGACCTCAGGATTGTCTGAGGCTAGATTTAGAAGGCAAGGCCTCATTTTTCCATTTTGAGTTTGTAGTCTATAGGTAGGGGAGGCTGTGGCATTATTTTGGAGGGTTATTTTTCTTTTTTTTGGCTTGTGTATTTTGTTATATTTTGAATCTGAAGCTCATAACATCAATAGTGTCAATTAGAGTGCCACCATGTTACCCCCCTCCTACCTCTAAGTGCAACTCATCTGTAGCCAATCATTCAAAACTGCAACAAGAGGTGCTAATACCATGCAATTTTATATACAAAATAATATTTTTTATGATGGTTGATTATGAATTCCATGTGATCCACACTTAGTTTAAGAGGGTCTAAGAATGAATTAAAGAACACTTGAATTTCATTTTTTAGATTCATTTAAGCGAAGGAGGTGGCAGGAATTTTCATATATGAGTCCTCTTGTGGTAGACCACCTGCACCCACTGCAGTTTGTCTATTGGATGCTGCAATTATCTGTTTGCTCCACAAGGCTTATTCTCATGTGGATAAAACTGGCAGCACTGTGAGGATTATGTTTTTTGGTTTCTCCAGCACCTTCAATGCCATTTAGAGACTGCTGTTTATGAGAATCAAGGACTGTGGTTCTGTTACGGATGTCAGCAATACTGGAGCAACACAAGGAATAGTCCTGTCTCCTTTTCTC
Source organism: Polypterus senegalus (assembly GCF_016835505.1). NCBI lineage: Eukaryota > Metazoa > Chordata > Cladistia > Polypteriformes > Polypteridae > Polypterus > Polypterus senegalus. The sequence continues at coordinate 211,552,461 of NC_053155.1, forward strand.
TTTACTTTGTACACCTCAGACTATAAATACAACACCAGGTCATGTCACTTACAGAAATTCTCAGATGATTCTGCAGTTATGGGGTGTATTGATAAAGGGGGTGAGGCTGAGTACAGGAGTCAGGTGGAGAAGTTTGTTTCTTGGTGCACTGAGAATTGTCTGCGTCTTAATAAAAACAAAACCAAGGAACTGGTTATTGACATTCACTTCACAATAGAGAGAGGAGTGGATGTAGAGGTAGCCCAGTCCTACATGTATTGGGTGTCCACATCAATGACAGGTTGGAATTGTCTCAGAACACAGAGGAACTATATAAGAAAGGGCAGAGCAGGCCCTTTTTTCTTGGAAGGCTGTGTTCCTTTAATGTGGGAGGTGACATCCTTCACATCTTCTATAACTCTGTGAAGGCCAGTGCAATTTTCTACACTGTGGTGTGCAAGGCTGGAACATCACTTTAAGAGCGGCCTACCGAATCAACAAGCTAATTAAAAGGGCAAGATCAGTAATGTGATACCCTCTGGACCCCCTGGAGGTAGAAGTGAAAGAGAGAATTAAAACAAAACTGACTAGCATTATGAACAATGCTGAACATCCTCTCTCTGACACACTAACACTGAGTACTTTCAGCCAATGAAACATTCAGCAGAAGTGTATCAAGAAACACTACTGGGGTTTCCTTTATACCCACAGCAACTGTTTAGTTGTTGCTAAACTACAAACACAGCACCCCAAGGCGCTTGTGCTAATCTCTGGAGACTTTAACCATGTGACGCTGGACAAAACATTACCTACCTCCTCCCACTATGTGGATTGTAACACCCAGGGAAATAAGACTATTGACCTACTGTATGCCAACGTTAAATATGCATGCAGCGCCACCCCTCTACCTGCGCTTGAGAAAGCAGATCATAACCTGGTTTTGCTTCAGCCTCACTATAAACCAAGAGTGAGGGAGCTACCTACAACCACACGATCATTCAGGAAGTGGTCCCCTGAGGCAGAGCAGGTTCTGAGAGACTGCTTTGGAACTATGAACTGGGATATCCTGCAGGGATCATATAGTGAGAACATTAAGGAGGTTGTTGACTGCATTACTGACTACATCAAGTTCTGTATGGACATTGTAGTTCCAGTAAGAACAGTACGCTGCTATGCTAGCAACAAGCTATGGATTACAAGTGACATCAAGGGCTTTTTGAACCAGAAAAAAGGGCTTTTAAATGTGGTGATCAGCATGACCTCAAGCGCATGCAGAAGGAACTCTGAGTCCAGCTCAGGGCGGCGAAGGAGCAGTACAGGAGAAAGCTGGAACAGAAGTTGCAGAATAACAGCATGAAGAAAGTGTGGGATGGGATGAAGATCATCACTGGCTGCAGCTCGAAGCAGGGTGCCACCTGCCACCTCCAAGAGAGACTTGGGGAGAGAAAACCTGATGAACAACTTCTTTAACAGGTTTGACCACCCTAATCCACTCTCACCTCAGAATACTGCATCCTTCACCCATCCTTCTGCTGATACCAGCAGAGGAGAGACATCCCCACGCACAATTACAGCAGCCCAGGTAAGCAGAGAGCTGAGGAGACTTCATGCCAGCAAAGCAGCGGGTCCAGATGGAGTATCACCATGACTTCTGAAGGCCTGTGTGTTGGAGCTGGGGAGTCCTCTACAGCGCATCTTCAATCTGAGCCTGGAACAGAGGAGAGTCCCGAGGCTTTGGAAAACATCTTGCATCACCCCAGTCCGAAAGGTATCGCATCCTGGTGAGCTGAATGACTTCCGGCCTGTAGTTCTGACATTACATGTGATGAAGACCATGGAGCGGCTGCTGTTTCACCACCTGAGACCACAGGTCCGCCATGCCCTTGACCCTCTGCAGTTCAAAACCAGGAAAAGGTGGAAGCAGAGGATGCCATCATCTATATGCTCCACCGATCCCTCTCCCACCTGGACAGAGGCAGTGGTGCTGTAAGAATTATGTTTATGGACTTCTCTAGCGCCTTCAACACCATCCAACCTCGGCTCCTTAGTGACAAACTGACAGAGATGGGAGTAGATTCATACCTGATGGCATGGATCGTGGACTATCTTACAGACAGACCTCAGTATGTGCGTCTCGGAACTGCGGGTCTGACATTGTGTTCAGCAATACAGGAGCGTCGCAGGGGACTGTGCTTTCTCCAGTCCTGTTCAGCCTATATACATCGGACTTTCAATACAACTCGGAGTCCTGTCACGTGCAAATGTTCTCTGATGACACTGCTATCGTGGGCTGCATCAGGAGTGGGCAGGAGGAGGAGTATAGGAACCTAATCAAGGACTTTGTTAAATGGTGCGGCTCAAACCACCTACACCTGAACACCAGTAAAACCAAGGAGCTGGTAGTGGATTTTACGAGGACCAGGCCCTTCATGGACCCCGTGATCATCAGAGGTGACTGTGTACAGAGGTTGCAGACCTATAAATACCTGGGAGTGCAGCTGGATGATAAATTGGACTGGACTGCCAATACTGATGCTCTGTGCAAGAGAGGACAGAGCTGACTATACTTCCTTAGAAGGCTGGTGTCTATCAACATCTTCAATAGGATGCTGCAGATGTTCTATCAGATGGCTGTGGTGAGTGCCTTCTTCTATGTGGTGGTGTGCTGGGGAGGAAGCATAAAGAAGAGGGACGCCTCACGCCTGGACAAACTGGTGAGGAAGGCAGGCTCTATTGTAGGCACGGAGCTGAACAGTTTGACATCTGTGGCAGAGTGACGGGCGCTGAGCAGGCTCCTCTCAATCATGTAGAATCTACTGCATCCACTAAACAGTATCATCTCCAGACAGAGGAGCAGCTTCAGCGACAGACTGCTGCCACTGTCCTGCTCCACTGACAGACTGAGGAGATCGTTCCTCCCCCACACTATGCAACTCTTCAATTTCACGGGGTTGGGGTGGGGGGGGCTAAACGTTAACATTATACAAAGTTATTGTCTGTTATACCTGCATTTTTATCACTCTTTAATTTAATATTGTTTTTTATCAGTATTCTGCTGCTGGAGCATGTGAATTTCCCCTTGGGATTAATAAAGTATCTATCAATCTAAAAAAAAAAATTGATTTTTCCAAATTCAGATAATATGGATCTTCAATTTTCTGTTAACTTATAAAATGTACATTAGAATTCTTCCAGTTGAGCAAAACAAGTCTTCATCCAAGTGCTGTGTTCTAGGTTATCACAATAAACTTTTCATTGCACAATAATATTCCATATGGTATTACTCCATATATTGATGTTAAAGCATTAGGGGTGATTTTAGATCCAAGACTATTAAAGAGACCTAAAAATATTTTTGCCCTGAACAATTTGAGTGTAGAACATTCTAAACACGTGACGTAGAGATGAAGGAATTTAACGTAAATAACATTGCTCGTGCCCTTAATACATTTTACACAATTTTAGATGAGATACAGTATATGTGAACAATGAACAACTTTTAGTTGAATTATGGTGTGCTTGGTGCCTATCCCACTAGAAAGTATTTTATCCATCCATCCATCCATTATCCAACCTGCTATATCCTAACATAGGGTCACGGGGTCTGCTGGAGCCAATCACAGCCAACATAGGGCACAAGGCAGGAACAAACCCCAGACAGGGCACCAGCCCACTGCAGGGCACACACACACACCAAGGACACACTAGGGACAATTTAGGATCGCCAATGCACCTAACCTGCATGTCTTTGGATTGTGGGAGGAAACATGCAAACTCCACACAGGGAGGACCCGGGAAGCGAACCCATGTCTCCTTACTGCGAGGCAGCAGCACTACCACTGCGCCACGAAAGTATTTTATGAATGGAAGAAATCCATTCCTTTTCTGAAATTTTAATTGTAAGATTTTTTCCTCATTCTTCCATAAAATCATCAATGGGTAACTTCCTTGAAATTTGTCGATATACTCTGGAGATGCTGTCTTGCTCTTCACCAAAACAGTATCACCTGAGGACAGATGGAGGTGAATGATGTTTGAGTTGGTTTTGACTGTAGAAGAAAAAGCATGACACTGGAAGATTAATTGTAGTATAATTGTTCATAGACCACAAATATATTGTTAATATAGAGTTCTCTGAATGTCACAATCCCTAATGACTTGCTTAGAGTGAATAAGGCATATGTTAAAGGGACAATGGATAAGACCTACTCTGCCTTACTTTTTTCTTTTAACTTGATAACAGGCTTGAAAATACTCCACAGGAGTCTGATGCATGAAATGCATGCCTGTTCTTAGTAGGGTACGCTTTTCTAATTAGCATACTGTGGGAGTGGTGTCTCAACACTGTTTTAGTGTTTTCAGCATTGTGGAGTATTTGGATTTTCATTGGCACTTTCAAAGTCCATATCAAGGTCATTGCCCTTGATCACCACCATTTTTCTTTGACTTACTATCCAATACTTGATTTACATGTCTTTGTAAACCTGGAAGCACGTCATTCCTCTTGTTCATGTGACTCGGACGTACTTCCGGGGTGTAGGGCAAATAGTCGTTGCTCTTCCCTGCAGCGCCTACCCCCATAGTATCCAGCAGGGCTGTGGATAAAAACTCCATTGTCCATAATTCCTTGCTGGCCTTTGGGGTACCTCCATGCTGCAGGGAGGGCTCCACCTGGCGGCCTGGGGGTATTGGCCGGGATGAATGGCCGGCCATGTACCACAATAAATAAATATGCATACACACACAGATTATGCTCTGAACAAATACCAGAATCACTAAAAGGAAAGAAGTATTTAAAAAGAAAGAAAAGAAAACTTCTTACTTGGCAGTCACAGTCTAAGTGAAGCATTATGCAGGCATATTGCTGTTGGTATAAACGAGTCCCAGTAGCATTTCCTGACACACTTTTGCTAAATAATTAATTGGATGAAAGTACTCGGTTTTAGTGTATCAGAGTGACAGAGTGTGCAGCATTGTTCATAATTGCACTCCCTCATATGAAACAAAAAGAAGCTAAGCATGAAGTATTTAAAAAAATTACCAGAGGTATCTATTGTTTCATCAGTGCTCTTTTTAATGAAATTGCATTCCATCCTATACTATGGACGTTTTATCAAACACAAATGGGAAGCCACGGGGGATAACTACTAAGTAAACATTCAACCAAAAATTTGCCTAAACTGCATGAGACTAAGTATACCTCTAAACATGATTATCTTGGTTTCCTGGAATCATTTAACTAAATTAACATAAAGATCCCTCTGTCTCACAGGCATGTGATAAAGTACTTAGCTCTTGCTCCCACTGTTAAAAGTTATTCCCCAAACTCTTCCTCATCTTCTACACCCCGTTTAGACTCTATAGTCACGTTGGAGACACAAGCTGTTTTTGCCTATTCGTTTTTCTGTTTAAAATTACAACAGGTCATGATAGCCCTGTAGCTAGCCTATAAGTCTTTAAACTGTCATAATACTGTACCTGTCACCATCTAGAGAATATGACACCCTTTAAATGTATTGAAACTCGGGCCAACAGGTTGTTTGAATGTCTTTTAACTGTTTAATTCAGTGGAGAAAATAAGTAAAGACTATCCCCAAGTCAGATGTAGAAACCCATATTATCTCAATGTGAGTATACTGATGAGGGGATGTACCTAAGGACCAAATGTCCTTGAATGAATTAGAGGAATTCAGCAATCTAGTATTTAACATTCAAGAAATTCAGTGAATTAATTTTCATACAAAACAAAGAATTGTACCTTTCATATTAGGAAGTGAGAACTGACCTCTCATGCCCCACATATTCATGTCTGTACAAGCTACTACATTACAGGGTTTCTTAAATAAGTAGTGAGGGTAGGTTTACCATATTTTCCAAGCCAAAAAAGAGGACACAGAAATGATAAATTATGTTTGGTTTGTACGTGTCTATGTGTTTTCTCTGTATAATAACGGGTTAGTATTTTGAGTTTCTCTCTATGAAAAACTGGGAGTGGGGGCAGTGGGTAGAGTGGTGTCACCCATGGAGTTTCTCTCCATTAAAAAGCGGGGGTGAGTGGTTGTTCTCCCACTTAGAGTTTTTCTCCTTGTAAGGGCAGAGGATATTACTTCCATAAGGTGCACAACACATTATTTGACAATCACTGATCTACGGCATTGCTGCTATGGATTCATCTAATATTTGTTCAGAATTATAAAATAGGTAAAACTTAAAAAAGGATGTGAATTGAAAAAAAAGAAAAACTGGTTGGGAGTAATGAGTCGCAATGTGAAAGACTCAGACAAACTGGCAGATTTATGAAAGCCACCCAGAAACCTGGATAGATGCCTAAAAAGAGAACATTTCCAGGGAAATCTGGACATATAATAACACTAAATGAGAGAGTAGGGTGTTGGGAGCATGTATTGATACAGCTCATTCCCGCACATATCACATGACGAACCACCTCAGGATCCCAAATTAGGACCCGAGCATAGCCATGCAACAGGTGACACCTCAGTACCACACTGGTTTGAATGGAATAGAACAGCTGGAGTGCCAAGCCTGCCACCAACTCCTGAGTTTCCCTGCAAGTAGGAGGACCTGCTTGCAGGGCACTAAATGAGAAATAAGATTATATATGTTAAAGCTCAATGAGGCATTCTTCATATGATTTAAGGAGGAGGAGGAGGAAGTTGGGAACATGCGCTGATAGCGCATTGCAGGCTATACAAAAATAAAGTGTTGTTGTCTTAAGGGCCTTTTCTTATATTTTTGGGACATTTCTAATTATTTTGCCAACTTGACTTATTTAGGGTTCTGCCAAACTAGAAGCTTGCAGTTAGCAGTCTTGAGGCTAGCTGGATTTGGTGTAAGTCCCCTTGGGGAGGCCTTGTTAGGGTATGTCCCCGCCTTTATGGTTATTTTAAGAGGCCTCACACCCATTTTGTTATTTTTGAGACTTCTAATCATTACATCCTGCATTAGACACCCCTACTAGGATTGAGATCTTTACAAGAGCTTAACATCTCTGTGCATTCATAGAGCTTTATTATAACCAAGCCTTGTGTTTCTAGAACAGTTACTGTTGGGGAAGAGAGCTACTATTGGGGAAGAGAGCTACTAAGAGTATTGAGGCACAAAACGGCAAAAATGTATTTGAATGAAAAATGAAGACATGAACACATTTCTGGAATATCCACAAACAAGCCCTTATTAGTAATATGACTTGCATCAGGCTAAGGTTCAGAAGATGCCTAGAGTTTCCATTCGAGCTTATTACCAGAATATAGGGTGTGGGTCATATTATGGTCACGAAATGAAGAGAACCAGAAAGATATAACTTGATGGAAAAACATTTAGGACTTTGAAATAACTCATACTGAAAAAAGAGTGAACTGGGTCCAAGAAACTAAAAATAGTCTACCTTAGAATATCAGTTTACTGGAAAAAAAATAGCTACAGCTTATGCTGGAGACAGAAACATCCTGGTTAAACATGAGTACTATATGACCAATCTCAGTACTATACATGACTGGTTCTAAAAACAGACCTCTAAGTCAAGGGTGGTTTCTCTCTTACTCTGGAGCTATTCCAAAGCAAAGGTCATAGAAATGTGTGGAGATAGACAGTTGGTGGTTGTACCAGGGGACAAGAGAAATGTCCAGAATGCTGTCACCCTTACAGACAGTTGATTCAATGATGAGATATTTATCAGCTACTAACTCTGTAGTCCATCAACCCTCACTTGGGGAATGATGAAGATACTTTGGGGGCATAACTGATTAAAAGGCCCTGGCTAATCTAATTCTCATAACAAGATATTATGTTATTGTTGACCCTTCTTGGATCGAGGCCTTGCCGTGGCAGAAGGGCTTGCACAGTCTAGTGATCCTTGGAGCTATGTTGTCGGGAGCTACATGCTCCTGGTAGGGCTTCCCATGGCAAACAGGTCTGAGGTGAAGATCCAGACTAACTCGATCCTGAGACCCCACATGGATTTAAATTAAGGATTGGCGTTTCCCTTGCCTGGGAAAGGGTGCCCCACCCTGGAGCCATGCCCTAGGGGAGGGGTTCACTGGCGAGCGCCTGGTGGTTAGACCTTTGACCACGGGGTCCAGCCAGGCTCAGCCCGAATGAGCAACGTGGTTTCGTTTTCTTGTGTGCCTACAACCTGCAAGACAGGCCATAGGGGTCGGGTGCAATGTGATATGGGTGGTAGCCGAAGGCGGGAACTCTAGGGTTCCGACCCTTGGTTGCTGAAACTAGCTCTTGGGACATGGAATGATACCTCTCTGGTGGGGAAGGAGCCTGAACTGGTGCGAGAGGTTGAGAAGTACTGGCTAGATATAGTCGAGCTCACCTCTACGCAGGGTCTGTGCTCTGGAACCATTCCTCTTGAGAGAGGCTGGACTTTGTTCCATTCTGGAGTTGCTGTGGGT